>NC_090725.1:71633384-71635884 GCF_036898095.1 Palaemon carinicauda
TTTCTTGGGAATCCCTTGCAAAGATGAAGGGGGGCTTCCTTTGGCATTATTTAAAATCAGGAGAAATCCTTGGGAATATCTTGCAAAAAGAAAGAGGGACCTCCTTTTTATATTTATTAAAAACAGGAGAATTCCTTGGGAACCCCATTCAAAACGGAAGGGGGACTTTTTTTATATTAATTAAAATCTCGGAAAGTCCTTGGGAATCCCTTACACAGAGGAAGGGGGACTTCCTTTGGTATCAATTACAATCAGGAGAACTAATTGGGAGTCCCTTGCTTAGAGCAAGGTGGACTTCCTTTGGAATTAATTAAAATCAGGAGAACTCCCTGGGAATCCCTTGCAAAGAGGAAGGGGGAATTCCCTTGGTATTAATTAAAATCAAGAGAACGGCTTGGGAATTCTTTGAAAAGATGAAAAGGACTTCCTTTGGTATTAAATAAATTCAGGAAAATCCTTGGGAACCCCTTGCAAAGAGGAAGGGTGACTTCCAATGGTATTAATTAAAATCAAGAGAAATCCTTGGGAAACCATTACAAAGAGGAAGGGGAACTTCCTTTGGTATTAATCAATAACAGGAATATTTATTGGGAATCCTTTGTAAAGAGGGAGGTAGACTTCAATTGGTAATATTTAAAATCCGGGGAACTTCTTGGGAATCATTGGTAAATAGGGAGGGGGACTTCCTTTGGTATTATCTAAAACCAGGGGAACTCCTTGGGAACCCATTACAAAATGAAAGGAGGACTTCATTTGGTATTAATTAAAATCAGGAGGACTCCTTGGGAATCCCTTGCAAAGAGGAAGGGGGACTTTCTTTGATGATCATTAAAATCCGGAGAATTCTTTGGGAATCCCTAGCAAAGAGGAAGTGGGGCTTCCTTTGGTATTAATTAAAATCAGGAGAATTCCTTTGGAATTCCTTGCAAAGAGGAAGGAGAATTAACTTTGTTATTAATTGAAATAAGGAGAATTCCTTCGTAATATCCCTTACGAAGAAGGAGGAGGACTTCCTTTGGTATTAATTAAAATCAGGCAAATTCCTTTGGAATACCTAGCCAAGAGGAAGGGGGATTTCCTTGGTATTAATTAAAATCAGTACAATTCCTGAGGAATCCCTTGCAAAGAGGAAGGGGGACTTCCTTTGGTATTTAATATAATCAAGAGAACTCCTTGGGAATCCATTGCGAAGAAGAAGGGAGACTTCCTTTGATAAAAATAAAAATCAGGAGAATTCCTTGGGAATTCTTTGCAAAGAGGAAGGGGGACTTCCTTTGGTATTAAATTTATGAGAATTCCCTGGGAATCCATTGCAAACAGGAAGGGGGATCTCATTTGGTATTAATTAAAATAGGAAGACCTCCTTGGTTTTCCGTTGCAAAAAGAAAGAGGTAATTTCCTTTGATATTAATTAAAATCAGGAGAATTCCTTGGGAGTCCCTTGCATAGAGTGAGTGGGACTTCCTTAGGTAACAATTAAAATCAGGAGAATTCCTTGGGAGTCCCTTGCATAGAGTAAGTTTGACTTCCTTTGGTATTAACTAAAATCAGAATTCTTGGGAACCCCTTGCAAAAAGGAAGGGGAACTTCTTTTGGTGTTAATTAAAATCAGGAGAATTACTTGGGATTACTGCGCAAAGAGGAATGGAGATTTCTTTGGTATTAAATAAACTCATGAAAATTCCTTTGGAATTCCTTGGAAAGAGGATGGGGAACTTCCTTTAATATTAATCAAAATCAGGAAAATTCCTTGGGAATCCCTTGCAAAGAGGAGGGGGCACTTTTTTGGTATTGATTAGAATCAGGAGAATTCCTTGACAATCCCTTGTAAAGAGGTAGGGGGCTTCCTATTGTATTAATTAAAACCGGGAGAATTCCTTAGGAATCCCTTGCAAAGAGGAAAGGGACTTCCCTTGGTATTGATCAAATCAGAAAAATTCCTTGGGAATCCTTTACAAAGAGGAAGGGGGACTTCTTTTGGTATCAATTAAAATCAGAATTCCTTGGGAATCCCCTTGCAAAGAGAAAGGGAGACCTTCCTTTGATGTTAATTAAAATTAGGAGAATTCCTTGGAAATTCCTCTCAAAGAAGAAGGGGGACTTCTTTCGGTATTAATTAAAATCAAGAAAACTCCGTTGGAATATGTTGCAAATAAGAAGGGGAACTTCCTTTGATATTAATCAAAATCAGGGAATTCCTTTAAAATCCCCTGCAAAGAGAAAGGGGAACTTTCTTTGGTATTAAATAATATCAGGAGAACTCCTTTGGGAACCCTTGCCAAGAGGGCAGGTTACTTCCTTGGGTGTTAATTAAAATCAGGAGAATTCTTTGGGAATCCCATGCAAAGAGGAAAGGGGGCTTCATTTGGTATTGATTAAAATCATGAGAATTCTTTGGGAATCTCTTGCAAAGAGGAAGGGGGCTTACTTTGGAATTAATTAAAATTAGTATAATTCCTTGGGAATCCCTTGCAAAGAGGAAGGGGGACTTCCTTTAGCA
>NC_090725.1:71640884-71648384 GCF_036898095.1 Palaemon carinicauda
CTGGCTTCAATTCCTATTCAATCATTGATATTCCCATTCCATAATCAATATGGAACCGGATAATTTTCTTCTCCTGACTACTGGCTTCAATTCCTATTCAATTATTGATATTCCCATTCCATAATCAATATGGAACCGGATAATTTTCTTCTCCTGACTACTGGCTTCAATTCCTATTCAATTATTGATATTCCCATTCCATAATCAATATGGAACCGGATAATTTTCTTCTCCTGACTACTGGCTTCAATTCCTATTCAATTATTGATATTCCCATTCCATAATCAATATGGAACCGGATAATTTTCTTCTCCTGACTACTGGCTTCAATTCCTATTCAATTATTGATATTCCCATTCCATAATCAATATGGAACCGGATAATTTTCTTCTCCTGACTACTGGCTTCAATTCCTATTCAATTATTGATATTCCCATTCCATAATCAATATGGAACCGGATAATTTTCTTCTCCTGACTACTGGCTTCAATTCCTATTCAATTATCAATATTCCCATTCCACAATCAATATGGAACCGGATAATTTTCTTCTCCTGACTACTGGCTTCAATTCCTATTCAATCATTAATATTCCCATTCCACAATCAATATGGAACCGGATAATTTTCTTCTCCTGACTACTGGCTTCAATTCCTATTCAATCATTAATATTCCCATTCCACAATCAATATGGAACCGGATAATTTTCTTCTCCTGACTACTGGCTTCAATTCCTATTCAATTATTAATATTCCCATTCCATAATCAATATGGAACTATATCTACATTCTTATCATTCTCAAAATTCTCTGTACCAACCGTGTGTCACACGATCGTACATAAATTATTTTGTATATATTATGCTTGTATCTGCGCTCTTCCCTCGCACTAAAAAGAACCAGAATAAACATGTCTGCGTTTTTCCTCTCTAACATTGTCTGTTTCTCGAACATGAAAATTCCTGTTGCCTTGAGGTTTTGTATATAAAGGAGAGTGTTCTTTAATAAAGTTACTCAGTTGATTACATCCCGCCTTTGAGTTATAACCTTCTCTCGGCCGTCACATCTCTCTCAATTAAATTTGGCATATAAAACACAGTTTCTCTAAAATAAGAACACTGGCCATAATATAGATAAAAAAAAAAACTTTCCCAGGGTCACTTTTAAGCCCATTCAATCAACACCAAAACAAGACTAAGATGAAGAGATAAAAAGATTAACCTGTCAACATATTCAAACTTGACTCTTAAGGGGCCCATACACGTTCAAAAAAAGCGTCAAAATTTTGCATCAAAATTTTGATGCATAATTTGAGTGTGTGTAGGACGTTTTGATGTCAAAAAAAAGATTTGAAGCCAAATTAAATTTTGACATCAAAACGTCCTACACACACTCAAATTTTGCATCAAAATTTTGACGCTTTTTTTGAACGTGCATGTACACCTTTTCTGATTTAGCTCGAATAAATTCGGGAGGGGAAACTGTATCATATTAAATCTAAGTTATGGAAAAACGAGAGATAAAACTCTATAATGAATAGACATCTATATTTTTCATACTAACCTATGCATCTTAAAAACTTTGAAATCTTAAAAAGAGAGAAATTCCCAGAATGCGATCAATTGTCAGATAGTTTTTTGACTAAAGCATATATTACTTTGTCTTCTGAAAACTCATTCGCAAAATATATGTCTTACCGTTAGAATAGTGTCAAACTCATTCCACTTGAAAATTCCCTCTTGAGGTAAAAAAAAAAAAAAAAAAAAAAAAAAAAAAAAAAAAAAAAAAAAAAAAAAAAAAAAACTCGTACATCTTGCTAACATGACTTCCGTCCTTTGGCAATTCTCGTCTGATGATTTCCAGCATACCTCAAAGTTGAGTTCAAGGATATTAGTTATTGTTCTTCACCCTAACTAATAAAAAGCAACACACAAGTCTTGTGGCTCATTCTTATGCAAGTTCTATGGGTCAACCATTTTGCCTTAAGGAGGAACCACCTCATTCAGTAGTATGTAGGCATCAATGACCCTGGCAGTCACGACACCTGACAACCTCTAATAAATCTATCAGCCGCAAGATAAACCAGGGCAGGTAACACGTGGAAATAGGAATGTAATTCCAGACAGGTCAGGTTTAGAATCTCCTGCATTCCTAACTTGTCCACAAGTGACCTATTTTTGTAGTTGAGGGAGGGGATTCTCAATGATCCTTTGACTGAAAAGTCTTCCATGAAGCAGCGGAAATACAATCTATTAAGGTACCAAAGGAAACTTTGGCTGTATACCTTGAATGAAAGTGACCTAACGGTACTGGATACTCAAACTTTAAAACGTTCGCATGTAAATACCGCGGTCATTATCATGAGGCACGACTTTTTTAGAAAGAGCCATTACACTATTGGTCTGCCTTTAGACAACAGTGATCACATACATACATACATATACCAAGGCACTTCCCCCAATTTTGGGGGGTAGCCGACATCAACAAAGGAAACAAAACAAAAAAGGAGACCTCTACTCTCTACGTTCCTCCAGCCTAACAAGGGACTCAACCGAGTTGTCCAAGCACAAAATAATTTCCATTAATATAGACTTAACTGGAGATATGGTAAATAATTATATATGTAAGATTTCGATTTACGGAAGTTATTGCCAGAAAATAGGGCCTTGGTGGTCAAGTCATACCGATGTGTACCTGGGGGAGAACTCTGCAGTTTCACTACTATGAAGTCAAAGTGAGAAGATAGGGAGCTGGAAAAGAAGTAAAGTAGAAGGTTAAAAATCTAAGTTAGGGTGCAGATAGGATTTATCATTTGAATTATAGAACATAGGCTATATGTTCCAGCACTGACACCAGGAAGGCAATTCAGAGCCCAGGTGCCAGTACAGTACAGATAAGGATAGGGAAGTGGGGAATATGGGGAAAGGATAAGTACCCCTGGATACAATCCAGTTTATAGCCCGAAGGCAGGTACTCGGGATGGGAAAGAATAAGGAAAAAGGGAGAAAGAGAAGTACAGGAAAAGAATAAAAGAGAGGGGCAGACCCTCAAGCGACATTATATAGTAGTAGAATCATTCTGAGAAAGGAAGAGACAGGCAGGAAAAGGAAAGGTTTTTTGGTTCATGCCAAGCTACAGGACACCATTCGACTATCACCAATTTGATGATTAAATAAGGTTTGATGGTTGAAGTTTTTCTTTTTTTTTTATGATGGTTTAATGTTTAAATGAAATATCAATTTAACTGTTGAAAAGATATATAATGTATTTAATCAGATGATATGAATCTGGCAACTGGGGAAAACTCCATTTGCACTACTGCCAAGAGAATCAACATATAAGGAACTTGTTATACATATGAGCAATATTAAACAAACTGTCCACTTCCCGCATTATTTTAGTATTTATTTCTCAATTACTTCTTTAGGTTCAAATAGGAATAAATTTTAAAGACATACATACATACATATACCAAGGCACTTCCCCCAATTTTGGGGGGTAGCCGACATCAACAAATGAAACAAAACAGAAAAGGGGACCTCTACTCTCTACGTTCCTCCAGCCTAACAAGGGACTCAACCGAGTTCAGCTGGTACTGCTAGGGTGCCACAGCCCACCCTCCCACATTATCCACCACAGATGAAGCTTCATAATGCTGAAAGACATATGGGCAACAAATTGTTCTTATGGGAAGGCTAACTTGCCACCAGCAGAATAGGTGAAAGGTTTGTAAAAACAGAGATACTAACTTGTAAAAACAGTTAAAGCCAATCATAAAAATAATGACTATTATAAAGGCCAAACAATATTATCAAAATATTCCTAAATTCACATTAACTTAATTTTTCTCAGTTGTTACTAAAATACATAAAAGTCCGCCAACACAAATGAACTGCTTGCATAAAAGTAAAAGAATTGTATGAATGCCTTCATTAGATAACATGAATTCCTATTTCCACGAAGGCAAAAATGTCTGGCGACTAAAAAGATAATTCTCTTCTCGAAAAGGCAAAGTTCATTACGGAAAAGAAAAACAGAGACACTTTTAACCTTTCGCCCGCAGAGGCAAGCAAGCGCCTCGCCAGTTGTTGATGCTGATAGTAGTTCCCACAAGTCATAACCCAAACAAACGAGATCAGGAAATAATGAAGCGCTTCCTCCCCTAGCGCTTTAGCAAGTGCCACCTGAGGAAGTGACATTTAACCAATTTCCTGTGTTTGTCTGTCTCTCTAAACAACACCCACGACCAGACTTTCAATTGCATGCAAAGGACCCACAAGGAGACCCATGATCGTGAAAATGCTAGTCCTCCTTCTATGACGTGCTGCAGATGAGTGAGTGTTTCCTCTCTAAACAGGCCATATTTTAGACATCTTCCTTGGATAATGTTCTCCTTGTAAAGTCGGAAAGTTATAATTTACAAGGAAAATGAATGAATGAATGAGAAATTCAAATAATTCACTCATACATTCTCCTTTTGTTAAAGTTTTTATAGTTTATATAGGAAATATTTATTTCAATGTTTTTACTGTTCTTAAGATATTTTATTTTTCCTTGTTTCTTTTCCTTACTGGGCTATTTTCCCTGTTGGGGCCCCTGGGATTATAGCATCCTGCTTTTCCAATTAGGGTTGTAGCTTAGCATTTAATAATAATAATAATAATAATAATAATAATAATAATAATAATAATAATAATAATAATAATAATAATAATAATAATAATAATAATAATAATAATAATAATAATAATAATAATCATAACTTTCCGAATACTAAAATACTTCTTTCATTCTGTACTTTCCGCAAGTTTAGCTTTAGGTTTTTAGAGATTCCCTGGAATTCGGGTAAGTGACCTCCAGATTTAAACATTATCCCCCTGATGACGACGGATCGCTGTACGTGTAGCAAAATATTCTCAATTATCTAGTTTTGATACGTACATTGGCAAAGCTACGAAACACCTACAATACAGTCAAATTCAGATAAAACTTTCGATAAAACTTTTCTGTAGATCGTTAGGCTGACTTCCATTTTCAATATGCCATCCACAACTTGGTATTATCTCCTGAGAGTCATCATTGCCACGCAAATACGTGTAACAACTGCTATATTTCTTTATTGAACTCCTTATTTCCTTTCCTCACTGGGCTATTTTTCCCTTTTGGAGCCTTTGGAATTATAGCATCTTGCTTTTCCAACTAGAGTTGTAGCTTAACTAATAATAATAATAATAATAATAATAATAATAATAATAATAATAATAATGATGATGATGATGATGATGTTGATATAACGACACAAAACAATCACTGATAATGACTTGCCTAAATACATACACTACAGTTCAAAAGGCTACTCTTAAGGGAATCCCAGTATTGAATGCCTAATATATCTCAAGAATAATAGAGTGTCAAGTAAAACTCATTTATGAATATCTCTTCTGATAAAGATTCGAACTTATGATATTGCTAGGTAGTTCCAAAAGTATTGAATAGGTCTCCATTAGGTTTCATTCTCTTATATTAAATTTTTTTCTACGTCAACAAAAATCTCCGTGAATTATGGGAACTAAAAATGAAATTTATAACTTGTAATTCGATATTAAAACCAAGTAACAATGTTGTTGTTGTTATTATTATTATTATTATTATTATTATTATTATTATTATTATTATTATTATTATAAATATCAATACTCATACTCATACTAATATTCATTCTAATACTAATACTATTATTATTACTATTATTATTGATTATTATTATTAGCTAAGCTACAACCCAAGTTGGAAAACCAAGATGCTATAAGACCTTGTTTTGCTTGTGGCACTTCAAATAATAAAAGTTACCCCAATTGTGACTTTTGTAACCAGCGGTGCCGTATGCAATATAGAGGAACAGCAGTGAGAGCTTTTATAAGTGACAACGCCACACAAACAAGTAAAGAAAAAAACCATATCTTTATATGCAACAAGTTGTATGTAAAATGTCTAATGAGATACCTAAGGTCACTATTGATGATGATGACAACGCTCAAAAAAACTATTCGGGATGGTGACAACCCTCAAAAAAAAAAAAAAAAAAAAAAAAAAAAAAAAAAAAAAAAAAACTTCAGGATGATGATAACGCTCAAAAAAAAGAGAAAAAAAAAACCGTGAACACAGATGCAACAAAACTACAGGAGTTAAATAATGATAAAAAAGTTAAAAAAATACACATTACACCTTATCAAAAAGGGATAAACACGCACCAAAGCGTGATAACAAACTACTCGAAGATGATGAAGAGACTATCAAGGAATATATAAGACAGGAATCTCTGTCCGAAATATTTATTAAAAGATGAAAATCTCAACAAAAGGGATGAGATATTACATCATTAAAAATGCTCATGTAAGATGAAAAAAAAAAATAAATACGCGATTAGGCCCATCAACTTTATACAGGCTACATAGTAAGCACTCCAATGACAAATAAAAATATCAAGTAATACAAAGTTCTAAATGCCAGAAAAAAAGTTAAAGGGATTTGAATTTAAATTACATAAAGAGTATATTTTACAATGGTTCTCAAAAATTTTTATACCTTAATGGCCAAAAAAAAATAGTAACACAAAATGTCCCAAGTGAGGTGCTAAAGGAAGACCTGAAAAAAAAATGATTGAATGAAAGTAATCATGATGATAATACCCATGATGAAGCAGATTAATGAGCAAAGCGTCGTACTGTATTCAATCATAAATTATTAAACAAAGAATCAACGCTTGAAATGTGAAGATATTTGATAGAATTTTACCTTTCAAAATAATACTTATTTGTAAACATTGATGACCTCGTAGAGAAATCTTTAAAATTTTTCTAACAGAAACTAATACAGATAGGTCTAATTGAAGTCAATTTCCACAGAATTCCAAGACATCCGCCATTATTTTAATCGAACCTTACAATATCACAGCGTCATAAGAAAAGTCACATTTCTACCTTTCAATTCCCACACAATACACACACACACACACATATATATATATATATATATATATATATATATATATATATATATATATATATATATATATATATATATATGTATATATATGTGTGTTTGTGTGTGTATGTGTGTATTGTGAGTGCATGTCTAATATATATATATATATATATATATATATATATATATATATATATATATATATATATATATATATATACATATATATATATATATATATATATATATATATATATATATATATATATATATATATATATATATATACATATATATATATATATATATATATATATATATATATATACACATACATATATATATATATATATATATATATATATATTAATATATATATATATATATATATATATATATATATTAATATATATATATATATATATATATATATATATATATATATATATATATATATATATATATATATATGGCCTTTAATACCGAATTCTACCTTAGGATATACACTGGAATTCATT
>NC_090725.1:71655884-71660884 GCF_036898095.1 Palaemon carinicauda
TTGCAAATATTACAAGCCAAGGAAAAAAACAAGGCGACGAAATCCATGACATATTAATTAAAAGTCCATTAAATAGACTGCCTAAAAGACCAATTATAATACACAGTATTTTGTTGACCAGAAAGGATGCTGCCATGTAATGTAACTACAGCCTAAAATCAATATTATCTCGATATGGAGGGGAAAAGCCAAATAAATTTCACTAGCACAAAGGTTGCAATGGTGAGTTTTAGCTGGATACAAAGAAGCCTCTCATGGATTAATATTATTGGATACAAAGGATGTCGATGTCTCATAGGATGTAGATACAGGAGAGGGGGTTCCCAGCCCCCTTGTCCCGTCCCTTTTAGTCGCCTCTTACAACACCCAGGGATAACGTTGGCGCTATTCTAATTGTTTTTATGCCCCCCCCCCCAGCCACAGGGAGTAGAGGGTAGAGGTTCCCTTTTTGTTTTTTGTTTCATTTGTTGATGTCGGCTACCCCCCAAAATTGGGCGAAGTGCCTTGGTATATGTATGTATGTACAAAGGATTAAGAGAGATAAGGGACTGTAAGATAACGTAATTAAGATATATCGATGGATACATTTACCTACGAAATCATCAGATATACTTAACACAATATGCCTTTAATTCCTTCAAGTGATGTTTTAAAGGGGGAAATACACCCGAGCTACTTTATAATATGCTTCCCTAAATTCTTGCTATCAAAATTCAGATGAAAGTGCCAGAAGACAGATAGTCCCCTAACTAGTAAATGACATAGAAAGACGCTTGTTAGAGCTATCGAGGACATTGGTACTGTGATCCGTAACCTTACTGGTGATGGAAATTACTTTTCTAAACCCATTTTGTAGTGTACCAACCGTATGTCACACGATCGTACATAGTTCATTTTGTGCTTGTATCTTCGCTCTCCCCTCGCACTAAAAAGAACCTGAAAAAAACATGTCTGTTTTTCTCAATGGTAACGGTGTTGAATTTGAACATTGGTAGCATGAACTAATCTACCCAAATCAGTCATCAATGTGCAAGCATTGATGGAAAAATATTTAAAAAAAAACCAACTATTTGTAAGAAACAGTGAAGTAAAAGCTCTACCTCGTATGAATGCCCTCCAAGACTGATGCAATTAACGATTTCTTTGGAGTTGAACATGACAATCATGAGTGATCTGTATGAAATAGTGGAATGTTAGAACGCATGCTGTTCTAATTACAATGAATCCTATGAAAAACTAAGTAATAATAATAATAATAATAATAATAATAATAATAATAATAATAATTTTCGTAATGATAACCACAATAATAATAATAATAATTTTCGTAATGATAACCACAATAATAATAATAATAATAATTTTCGTAATGATAACCACAATAATAATAATAATAATAATATTATTATTATTATTAATAATAATAATAACAATAATAATAACAATAATAATGATATAATAATTTTAATAATAATAATAATAATAATTTTGGTAAAACAAATTTGAGAGGAGACAAGTACAAAAGAATGCACAAGCATACACAATAACAAAGCAAACTAGAGGGTCACTCATCAGAGCAGAGACCTCCACCACGGCAGCTTATATATTGACCTTTTGCGCAACCTTCACCTTGACCTTTGACCTAGGACTTTCAAAATTAAATCACTTACATGATTCAAAAAAACGTTATTTACAAAAGAGCTACAATTTCTTAATAATGCCCGTATTATGCAATAGAAAATTTTCAATAAATGTCAATGATTTTTAAAATCATATAAATTTTCTGGTATGAAATACCACATTCAAACCGAGAAACACCATTTTTCAAAATGTTGTAGTGTTGGATGTAGGTCAGTGTGGCCTTTATGGTAATTTTGAATAGTATCTTCAAGACTATAAACATAGACTATGAACTATAAAAAAAAAAAACTTGACACTCTCTCTCTCTCTCTCTCTCTCTCTCTCTCTCTCTCTCTCTGAATAACTATATGTACGTGACGGTAAAATTCAAAATGAAATGGCAGAATTCAATACTTTTAATATCAAAATAGATACAAGGAACGTTTTCTTGACACCCAAAGTATAGTAGTTGAACCAATAACCACACCTCGATACAGAAACAGTAGGTCATTCTAGTTTACATAGAAAACTTTGGTGTCACTACAGTATTCTAAAGAGAAAAGACTGATAAAATTCAAGGTCATCCAGGGATTCCGCACTGTTTCAACCTTCGCACATAAATATGATTTCATAAGTAAGCGACCAAGCATATACACAAACACACACTGCAAACAACACCAGGCTTGGTTTTACAAAGACGCATACACTGAATAAACATGAGCACTCCGAAAGGAGGGAGAAGGACCTTAAATATAAACATCTATTTATGTATGTATGTATGTATGTATGTATGTATGTACCTGTGTGTGTTGGGGTGGCGGTTTCCACGATATCCTCTTTCCATCTTAACGCAGACCCCTTGAAGATGAAACTCAACATCGCCATGAACTTTTAAAAAGTAATTAAATCAACATTCCAGCAGTTTGCGTTTCCCATAAAAACAGGAAAAGTAAAGACTGATAAAAGAGTAGAGACTAGGGCGGAGATATTCCGATAAGATGTACTGAAGGTAGACCACGGGTGGATGGAGGGTATGGGGAGAAGAAAAGATATCCTAAAAAGGAGAGACAAGTAAAGTCACTGTGAAAGGCAAGGGGCATGGTGATATTCCAAAAAGTAAAGGTAGATAAAAGGAGAGAATAAACTTGAATAGTTATACCCCCTAGACATAGTTAATGAATAAATTATTCACGAAATTACTTTGCAGTCGAGAAAAGAATATATCTCTCAATCTAAAGCTTATCGTTTAACCCACGACATCCACAGAAAAAAAAGAGAAAACTATAATAGTCCTAAGGGTGCTACATTTGTTCCTAATCTCCGTGAATTATAGGAGGATTTATAAAGACAATGTTCCACTAATCTTGGTCATAAAGTTCTTACATTTATAGATATAAATGTATCTACATTTATCAAAATATTCAAAGGGAACAACTCTTTTCCTATTGTACATAATCCAATGAAAACTAAAAAATTATATCAAATCATAATTTCCCTATACGTCTTTGCACCTTAAAAGGGGTACTGCCAGAAAAAAAATGGTTAACCTTCCTTTTCAATAAATATTGATAAGGTACGTTTGCTAGAACAACACTTTTCCCGTTCGAAGTCAACCGACCTTTCTTCTTTTTCCAATTTGAAGGAGGAATACGTGACAAAATTGGGAGAAATAGGAATAGAATGGGAGCCTCCAAATAACTAATTTTATACACAAACAACACAGGTATCTACATGCCCCCAAATTTCGTATAGGATACGTGTTGCTTACAATTTGAAAGCCGTTAAACTTAGAGAGATACCTAAGGAGAAGTTTTCTGGGTTCATGGGCACCTGATAATACCCTGTCAGAAGGTCGAGCACCAAAAATACCTTAGTGCTGTGAAGGTAGGTGGTGATGTAGGGGAGAATGTATTGGTCTAGTTCCACCTGCAAGTTGAAACACCTATAATCCTCACAAGGGCGTTGGTATCCATCCTGCTTTAGGATGATGTGTATGGGCGACGACTATGTGCTTGAGGTCTTTAGACAAGGGTTATTTCTTCCATTTCAGCAAATGTCTGAGGACAAACAACTGAATCTTGCAATCACTGTGGGCCCCGTCATCTTGATATGGTTATAAATACCATGTTTGGTGGGAACCGTGGACATCTGGTGTACTTCTAGGAGAAACACGTTGGGATATAAAGTGAGAAGGTGGGCGTAGGCATCTGTGGGCGTGCTGATGTGGAGAGCGAGGTTGGAGAGAGCAGGTGATAAAGGTGTAGAGTAGTGGGAGATGGTCTTGATTAAATGTTGGTGTGCATCATCAACCTAGAGGTGGAAATGGGCGAGGAAATCTGCACCGATGCGAGGCAGTGTAACACCGGCGATGAGAAAATTCCATTAGTACTGGGCACCTCTAACCAGCAGTGTCAGCGTCTCATAACTGTGGGTGAAGATATTGGATCTTTGGGGTGATCACCAGGCGGACATCAGCAGACTTACAATGATGGCAGCGTGTCCTTGAGAGGGAAAGAAGCAGTAGAGCATGACAAGCACCAGTGTTTACCAGAAAGTGCCTATGTTTCTGAATCATGCAAAGTGAAGAGATTAGTAAATGGGGAGGCCACCGGCACAAGCAATGACATACTTACATGTATTTTTATTGGACACTCAAAAATGACATGGGTAGGGTCTCATAACCCAGCGTGGGAATAGCATATCCCTTACTGGCAACCAAGTGGGCATCATCAAGCATAGAATGACTGGGTCACTCCCTTGACAGGGAACGTGGCAGAAGGGAACAAAAGTCACTATTACCTACCAGAAAGGACACAGATGATGGCCTAATTATACGTTTTTTTTTTACCATTGAGATCCAGTATTACATTTCTTAGCAGCAGCTCTGAATCTAGAGTGGCAGTAGAACAATTGAATGTGAGGGGCAATATTCAGTGGCCATTGAGGGAGCTGGCTGGAGCATGGACTTGGGCATGGGGTGACATAGGTAGGTGATGAGCACCTTCATGGCCATCTACGCATGCCATGAGGTGAGCATCGATGATGTACAGCATTCACCTCGGCTTCAGTTGGTATTGAATGGTTGTCCCCTTCGTCAGGAGTGGAGCTATTGATGGAGTTCTTGATGGTGGGAAGTAGCTGTCCATAAAAGTGTCAACTCTAGTCATCAGGTCCTTCATGAGCAAGGTATCGACATCAGGCAGGGTGGCTCGCATGGGCTATATCAAAAAGGCCAAGAAGCGAGTTCACTTCACGAAGAGAGCCATCTGTAGTAAAGCTGAAGGCAAGCAATACTGATAATTTATTCGAGGTCCACTGACATCTTTCGATCCCAAACCCGCTTTTAACCCCTGACATTTTTTATCCCCCGATGGATGATG
>NC_090725.1:71668384-71683384 GCF_036898095.1 Palaemon carinicauda
TCCCACTTTAACATTTAGATCCTGAAGCATCTGAAGAAACAGGACACATTTTTCCCACTTTAACATTTAGATCCTGAAGCATCTGAAGAAACAGGACACATTTTTCCCACTTTAACATTTAGATCCTGAAGCATCTGAAGAAACAGGACACATTTTTCCCACTTTAACATTTAGATCCTGAAGCATCTGAAGAAACAGGACACATTTTTCCCACTTTAACATTTAGATCCTGAAGCATCTGAAGAAACATGACGCATTTTTCCCACTTTAATATTCAGATCCTGAAGCATCTGAAGAAACATGACACATTTTTCAATATTTAGATTCTGAAGCATCTGAAGAAACATGACACATTTTTCCCACTTTAATATTTAGATCCTGAAGCATCTGAAGAAACATGACACATTTTTCCCACTTTAACATTTAGATCCTGAAGCATCTGAAGAAACATGACACATTTTTCCCACTTTAACATTTAGATCCTGAAGCATCTGAAGAAACATGACACATTTTTCCCACTTTAACATTTAGATCCTGAAGCATCTGAAGAAACATGACACATTTTTCCCACTTTAATATTTAGATCCTGAAGCATCTGAAGAAACATGACACATTTTTCCCACTTTAACATTTAGATCCTGAAGCATCTGAAGAAACATGACACATTTCTCCCACTTTAACATTTAGATCCTGAAGCATCTGAAGAAACATGACACATTTCTCCCACTTTAACATTTAGATCCTGAAGCATCTGAAGAAACATGACACATTTCTCCCACTTTAACATTTAGATCCTGAAGCATTTGAAGACACATGACACATTTTTCCCACTTTAACATTTAGATCCTGAAGCATCTGATAATCAAATTCTTTCCTGTAAAAGAATTACTCGTATGCAATTCAAACTTAAATACATTCATACCCTGGTCTTTGGACATTTATTACAGCTGAATTCGGACCTAGGAGTAAATGCTATTAGGAGATTTTGATCCTGGAACACACAACTGCGTTAATAAATGAAGACCGAACCATTATGTGACAAATTCGCATTATGATTTATTTACCGTTTCTTAATTCAGATGTAGTATATCCTGATAGCAAATTGCAACCCTGAAACAGTTGATATAACCAAATCGAAGTTTCAGTTCGAAATAAAACATCATACATCAAGCTCAGAAATCACGATAGCAATATTCATAATGTTCGGGACTAAAATTAAAAACATGAAATGACTATCCCGGGATTAAGTTCTTAGTTTAAGACTAAAATAAATCTCTTTTATATAAGGAATAAGTATAAAGAGCGAGGAAATACTTCTTGGAACATTATACTGTAAACTTGAGACAGCAATAAACACCTATTATAATATGTTAAAATATGAAGACAACATAAGATACATATCTAAACTCTTTCTATTTCTAGTTGTCTACTGAAAACATCCTGAAATACTTTTAATTTGATTATATTCTATCCTTAAAATAATCATCATGAAATAAATGTAATAAAATAATTTCCTAAAAATAAAGATAGTGTAAAAGATTTCAGCTAGTTAAAAGAGAAGCAGAAAGAAGTATGAACTAAGCAAGGCATTCATAAATCATTACGCAACGATTTCAGTTCGAAAGAAAATAAAAAAAATATGGAGATGAGACTTTATAGCAAAAATATATTTGGAAATAAAAAACTAAAGTTCAGGAAACATTTTAAATGAGAACACTCAAAGCAAAACTGAGTTAAATGTCAAACTCGAAGTTTATAGCATAAAATATATGAAATCAGAGAAAAAAAAATAGAAAAAACCTGTTATCGAGATAGGACTGTACCAACCGTGTGTCACACGATCGTACATAATTCATTTTGTATATATTATGCTTGTATCTTGGCTCTTCCCTCGCACTAAAAAGAACCAGAATAAACATGTCAGCGTTTTTCCTCTCTAACATTGCCTGTTTCTCGAACATGAAAATTCCTGTTGCCTTGAGGTTTTGTATATAAAGGAGAGTGTTCTTTAATAAAGTTACTCAGTTGATTGCATCCTGCCTTTGAGTCATAACCTTCTCTCGGCCGTCACAGGAATTTCCTCAACATAGAAAACATAATATGAAGCTTACACTCGATAAAATCATATCAGGTCTAAATTTCAGAATCAAATGAAGGGTCAGAGAGTGAATATAAAAACTTCCAACTGAGAAGAAGAACAATAATATTTTCCTGAAAGTTATACAGAATCAATTTACATCCAGCATCTAAATTAAAGGAAACTATACATGAGGATGGCATTGTGACGGCCGAGAGAAAGGTTATGACTCAAAGGCAGGATGCAATCAACTGAGTAAGTTTATTAAAGAACTCTCTCCTTTATATACAAAACCTCATGGCAACAGGAATTTTCATGTTCGAGAAACAGACAATGTTAGAGAGGAAATACGCAGACATGTTTATTCTGGTTCTTTTTAGTGCGAGGGGAGAGCGCAGATACAAGCATAATATATACAAAATAATTTATGAGCGATCGTGTGACACACGGTTGGTACAGCATGCAGAGTCTAATAATCACACGATCGCTTAAAATACGATTTCTCAAGCTTTGCAATATCAAACATGTAGACCAAGCAGAGTTAACCATTTTTCTCTTGTTTTCTTTTCACATCGAAAGGTCTTAATAGTGGTACTGTGACAATGCTCAATCAATGAAATATGAATGATCTCTATCACGTATACAAACATACGTAGTTACCAAAGTTGACTCATTCTGACCCACATACATATTTATAAACATGACAATGTAGAGTTGCCTCCAAGAATTCCGATACACATCACCATAGATAGTCTGTAGTTTTGTGTACCGGAATTCTTAAAGCCAACTGTACATAAGATATGATAAACAACCATATCAACAAGGACATGGATGCCCATATATTCAAGAGACATTTTAGGCATACATTCAAAACATACATTGTCAGGAAACTGACGTTTAGCTTTAAAATATCAACAAGAATGGTTTATAGTTATTTTTGGAGCATTTATTTCATTAGTCGCCTCCGTTTGTATATGTATTTCAAAGTCAAGTGTATTAGTCACGCTTACCACGTCAACACAAACAACTACTCTTGCACAATTGAAGGGCTTAATTCAGTGGGTACAAGAGCAGACCAGTGCATGAAGAGATATTCACTGTCTGCCCATTAGTGTGTCTGTCACATTTACCACGTTATGTTAAGGACTTTGCAAAAGTAGGTATAATTGAAGATTTTAGTTTTCACTTCAGAAGAAACTATGACAGGTTAATTGCTTAAGAATTATACACACACGCACTATCTCTCTCTCTCTCTCTCTCTCTCTCTCTCTCTCTCTCTCTCTCTCTCTCTCTCTCTCTCTATATATATATATATATATATATATATATATATATACATACATACATATTGTTTGGAGATGTCTGTGATTTTTAAGAGTATTCAAAAATTATTTTAGCTAACATCAAAGTAATGAAGGCTGAAAGCAAATCATATTTTTTGCACAACTGAAGAGTTCATGCCAAGATTCCTTTATGAATGAAGTTATATGGATGCATTGTTACTATTGTCGAAGAAATAGCTTGATACGAAATCAAGAAATGTGAAGTCATGGTCAAACTTTTAAAGTTAAGGCGATTAAAATCTTGATATGATTTGATTTACGGAACCAGGGAGATTAATGTTCTTACTGAGGTGCATCTAAGGATGCAATTTTGTGAAGGCATCCCTATTGTACAGTTGGCTTCATTAATTCCGGTACACTTCATTGGAAGTTAAGGAGACATCAGTGTACCGGAATTAATGAAGCCAACTGTACCAGTGCTGTTAAGCAAATGACAACGTTAATAAAATAAAAGTTGAGCTCGTGTTTTACAAGCTGAGCAACTTTGTTTTACAGGCAGCCTTGTCAACAGTTTCTCTTTTGCTGAACATAGCTTTACCTGCAACAAGACGTTTTCGTATCTTCCAGTGAAGTGTACCGCAATTAATGGAGCCAACTGTACAGGAAAAAATCAGCAGATCAGGCCAAAGCATTAAATTTAAACACTAAGTGTTTGATGCGAGATCAAAGCCATACGGAGAGTAAGTGTTATCTACTTGTAGCATGAGTAGAAGTCTATTCATATCAAGGTGCATCGGTGGTGTATGAAATTTAACTAAGGTTTTTTTAATAGTGTTCTCATATAAATGAGCTTAACACAAAACGATACAAAAGGGCGAAGCTGTGACGGGCCGAGAGAAGGTTGTGAACTCAAAGGCAGTGTGAAAGCAACTGAGTTAATTTATTATAGAACACTCTCCTTTATATATAAAACCTCAAGGCAACAGGAAATTACATGTTCGAGAAACAGACAATGTTACATAGGAGAAACGCAGACATGTTTATTCTGGTTCTTTTTAGTGCGAGGGAAGAGCTAAGATACAAGCAGAATATATACAAAAGGAATTATGTACGATCGTGTGACACACGGTTGGTACAAAGCTATGGTGACATTGATCAGCGCCAGGAAACATGTCCACGTCTTTAACGGGGTTCAAAACTGAGCAGTGTAAATTTATACTATGAAAACCTATTTCCATATATGTACTTCAGTGCAATTACAGCCATGTTTAGACTATGAATAAATTTGGAAAAAAAAAAAAAAAACTTGTGATTTCAAGTTCCTTTAATATTCACATGGACCGAAGATGAAGGAAAACGTGACAGAGATAATAGGATACATCAAAATTAAAAAGCTGTGAAAAAAAAAAAATAAATAGAATCAAACTCGGTTTAATTTTAAGAGGTTTTTAACACTATTCCGTTCATAAAAAAAACATTGGTGTGTATGCAAAAAGTTTAAACAGAAATAAAATATCCACTATAAAAGATACATTCAAGCAATGTATGTGGTTCGTTATTTAAATATCTATAATTTTAATGAGTTTCTGTTGTCCAAAACCTATTTACACCATACTGGATAAAACTAATAAACATATTAAGCCCTAATATCCAAATTACAATTTGAAAAAACAATAACATCTATATGATAATCTATATCACCACCGTTTCATCATGCGAAAATCACCAAAGCAATACATATTTCGTAATTAGGGTCAAGCGTACGGATTTATTTTTTTTTTTTATTGACCAGCTGTTTTCCATAGTGTGTGATACCAAAGAAACAAGATAGAAGTCACTGTTATTATCATAAGATAAATATGCATAGGGAACATAATATATCGTCACCCTCATAAACTAACTGCTTAAGTCATTTTCTCCACTTGTTGGGAAATAAAAAAAACCTTCTCATTTCCTAATTCTTTATATCATTGTATTGAGCTTCAATTAACAAATTCTAATTCACAAATTCTTCCGTTAAGAATATGTGAATTGAAGCTCAAGACAATGATATAAACAATTAGGAAATAAGGTTTTTTTTTTTTTTTGATTTCCCAACAAGTGGAGAAAATGACTTAAGCAGTTAGTTTATGAGGGTGACGATATTAAAATAACACTAAACAAAACAAAAACATTTACATACCTTCCCAAATGTCACTTGTTCCGTACCTTCAACAACAACGCCCTCAACAAACAAATGACCAGCGGTAGCCCCACACAAGGACGACAACTTGGGCATCAACGTGTTTACAAACATCGCACAGTATTTAAATGGAGTCTAGTCTAGTCTAGTCTAGTCTAGTCTAGTCTCTCTCTCTCTCTCTCTCTCTCTCTCTCTCTCTCTCTCTCTCTCTCTCTCTCTCTCTCTCTCTCTCTCTCCAAAAAAGCTATTCTGAGGATATATGCAAATGAATATATACCCCTTATTCATAAAATGTATATGCCAACATTCATTCTCTGTAAAACTTTCTCTCTCTCTCTCTCTCTCTCTCTCTCTCTCTCTCTCTCTCTCTCTCTCTCTCTCTCTCTCTCTCCACAAAAAGCTATTATGAGTATATATGCAAATGAATATATACCCCTTATTCATAAAATGTATATGCCAACATTCATTCTCTGTAAAACCTTCTCTCTCTCTCTCTCTCTCTCTCTCTCTCTCTCTCTCTCTCTCTCTCTCTCTCTCCAAAAAAAGCTATTCTGAGTATATATGCAAATGAACATATACCCCTCATTCATAAAATGTATATGCCAACATTCATTCTCTCTTTTTTTCTCTCTCTCTCTCTCTCTCTCTCTCTCCCCAAAAAAAGCTATTCTGAGTATATATGCAAATAAATATATACCCCTTATTCATAAAATGTATAGGCCAACATTCATTCTCTGTAAAACTCTCTCTCTCTCTCTCTCTCTCTCTCTCTCTCTCTCTCTCTCTCTCTCTCTCTCTCTCTCTCTCTCTCTCTCCCCAAAAAAAGCTATTCTGAGTATATATGCAAATAAATATATACCCCTTATTCATAAAATGTATAGGCCAACATTCATTCTCTGTAAAACTCTCTCTCTCTCTCTCTCTCTCTCTCTCTCTCTCTCTCTCTCTCTCTCTCTCTCTCTCTCTCTCTCTCTCTCTCCAAAAAAAAGCTATTCTGGGTATATATACAAATGAATATATACCCCTTATTCATAAAATGTATATGCCAACATTCATTCTCTGTAAAACTCTCTCTCTCTCTCTCTCTCTCTCTCTCTCTCTCTCTCTCTCTCTCTCTCTCTCTCTCTCTCTCTCTCTCATACACACAAACCCACACGCCTGGCTATGATCGACACGAACATACCTCACTCGCAAATAATCACTTTAGATAAGATAAAATCAGTGTGTATTCGACACAACCAATAACAAAATATCTAAATTTCTATTCGAGTGAGCATTAAAGACCAAACTTGCAAAGATAAGAAAGTCATATTTTTGTTCATAATAATAATAATAATAATAGTAATAATAATAATATTGATAATAATAATAATAATAATAATAATAATAATAATAATAATAATAACAATAATAATAATAAATATAATAATAATAATAATAATAATAATAATAATAAAAATAATAATTAATAATAATAATAATAATATTAATGATAATAATAATAATAAAAATAATAATAATAATAATAATAATAATAATAATAATAATAATAATAATAATAATAGGAAGTAGGAATGTGTGGTGGGACGAGGGTTGCATGAGAACATCTATAATGAGGCTCAATACTCCAGTGAACAACGAAAACTGATTAAGTAAGAGAGATGGCTGCCTATGAACACAAGGTTAGAACAAGATAGTAATAATAATAATAATAATAATAATAATAATAATAATAATATACGGAATCAGATGACAAATGGTTACGGATATGCCAATGTAAACTGGTAGACTTCATTAAACCCGATAGGTTGAGACAAACGTTATTCAGGTAAAACTGCATATTCAATTATACAATAAACCAAAATATAAATATATTAATCTTTTTAAATTATTTGAAAACTTACAATTAAGATGACATGACTGCATATCAAAATATTTTCATAAAAAATAAGCTTTCTTCTATACACAAACAGACACACACACACACACATTATATATATATATGTGTGTGTGTGTGCGCGCGCGTGTGTGTGTGAAATTGTGTGTAATTGTGCACGTGTATGTGCATGCGCTCACTAAATCTACAAACAAATGTAAACCGACAGTTCAGAGGAAACACATATCCAGATATAAATGAGATAATTGTTTATCCCTTCATCACTTTCGTGAAGGTGTAGATAAAATTTCATGCTGTTCATCATTTGGCCTTTCAATAAGTATTAGCTACAAATTCCTAGTAAGCAGCAAGGGCCTTTTAAAATCCTCGAAGCAGTCCTCTTGGCCAATTTTTAAATGGCCTTCATTATTCTATATATAGAGTACATGAAGCGATGCACAATACAAACACAAAAGTTTTAGAACATAAGCTATAGTCAATTTCTTTTAGCGATGCATATTTGCACCGACTCGCAGCGGTGCCCTTTTAGCTCGGAAAAGTTTCCGGATCGCTGATTGGTTGGACAAGATAATTCTAACCAATCAGCGATCAGGAAACTTTTCCGAGCTAAAAGGGCACCGCCGCGAGTCGGTGCAAATATGCATCGCTAAAAGAAATGGACTATAGTTACGACTGAAAGAGCTATGGAAAGAATAATGATGGGATTAATAGTAAGAGACAGAGAAAGAGTAACATTGATGCAATAGCAATCTAAAGTAGAGAATATTCTAACATGTAAGAATATTAAAAGGATATGGGCAGGATATATAACAAAAATGGCAGATAATATATGGAGAAGAGGATTAACAGAATGGGTTCCTAGAGATTGCAACCGAAGCAGGGAAAGGAAGGGAGAGAAGACGATGGATTGACGGGCTAAGAAAATTTGCGGGTATATAACGCCGTAGAAAGACCATAAACAAACGGGAGTGGAATGACATGTCTGAGGCCTTAATCCTGCAGTGGACTAACAACGGCTGATGATGTTGATATATATACATGAATGTGTATATATATATATATATATATATATATATATATATATATATATACATATACATATATATATATATGTGTATATATATATATATATATATATATGTGTGTGTGTGTGTGTGTATATATATGTATATATATATTATTATTTCATTATTATTTGCTAAGCTACAACCCTAGTTGGAAAAGCAAAATGCTATAAGACCAGGGGCCCCAACAGGGAAAATAGCACAGTGAGGAAAGGAAAAATAAAATATTTTAAGAACAGTAACAACATTAAAATAAGTATTTCCTATATAAACTAAAAAAACTTTAACCAAACAAGAGGAAGAAAAATTAGATAGAATAGTGTGCCTGAGTGTACCCTCAAGCAAGAGAACTCTAACCCAAGACAGTGGAAGACCATGGCACAGAGGCTATGGCACTACCAAGACTAGAGAACAATGGATTGATTTTGAAGTGTCCTTCTCCTAAAAGAGCTGCTTACCATAGCTAAAAAGTCTCTTCTACCCTTACCAAGAGGAAACTAGCCACTGAACAATTACAATGCCGTAGTAAACCCCCTGGAGGAAGAAGAATTGTTTGGTAATCTGAGTGTTGTCAGTTGTATGAGGACAGAGGAGAATCTGTAAAGAATAGGTCAGACTATTCGGTGTATATTTAGACAAAGGGAAAGAACCGTAACCGGAGAGGATCCAATGTAGTACTGTCTGGCATGTATTATATAAACACATATATATGTATGTATAACATATTATATATACATATATATATATATATATATATATATATATATATATATATATATATATATATTATACATACATGTGTATATATATACATATATATAGATATATATACATATATATATATATATATATATATATATATATATATATATATACATATATATATATATATACATATATTGTATATATGTATATATATATATATACATATATTGTATATATGTATATATATACAGTATATATATACATATATACAGTCATTGGAGTCATTGCAGTGGGAGATCAAAGCTGATTTGACGGAGTGATGAAAACGTAAACCATTCTGTTGGCTGTAAGGTTGTAAGCGGTTGTCTGATGTAGTGTGATACCCAGGAGATTAGCAAATGATATCCACAATTGAGAAGTAAAAATGCTAATCCTGTCAAAAGTAATATGGGATACCGAATCTTGCTATCCACCCTGAGAGTAAGGTGTAAGGTGAATGTACATGAGGCGGAGATTGCAGTTTGCATGGGGATGTCTTCATGCCAAAGAGTGGAGAGGTCAATGATGGTAAACAGGTAATGTTGTCTTCATGATGTGGGTAGGGGACCTACTACATCAACGTGAATGTGGGATAAACGATGCTGAGGTTGAAGAAAGATGCCCTCTCTTGAATCCGTGTGTAGATGTACTTTTGAAGTTTAACATGAAATACAGTCCCATCCTTAGTAATGCAGTGATAAATGAATATTCGGCTTCAATAACTGTGCAGATTATTGGCACGAGGGTTGTGAGAGGCTATGGATGAAATCAAACACCTGTCAGCGCATGGGGTAGGTATCAAGAACTCTTGCAACGCTTTGATGGTCAAGGGCGTGGGGAAATTCTGAGCAGGTGCTACCTTCTCAGGGAAGGGGTGGACGCCTTTAGGAGTGATGCTATGCCCTAAGAACAATATTTAGTTGGCACCAAAGGTACACTTGTAGTACTGTTCTATTGTAAGTGATCAAGAACGATGTGTAGGTGACAGAGCACTTGTAGTACTGTTCTACTGTAGGTGATCGAGAACTATGTGTAGGTGACAAGAGGTGTTCCTCTTTGGAGTAAGAGAAGACAAGTTTTGTCCACGTAACATACGCAGAAGGGGATGTCCCCTAAGATGCCATCCATGAGGCGTTGAAAAGTGGCCCCAGCATTTCGAAGGTCAAAACAGGAGTAAGTGAAGGTGTATGTACCACAAGGGGTGCTGATGGCAATCGTGGGATGTCCTCTGGATTCATGGGCACCTGATAATACCCCTTCAATAGGTTGATCATGGAGAATACCTTCGCTTTGTGAAAGTAGGAGGTAACATCAGCGATGTTGGGGAAGGGGTGGTGATTAGGTTCTTTCTGCATGTCCATACGCCTATAATCCCCACAAGGGCTTGAGGCCTTTTGGGAAAGACCCATTTCTTCCACTTCGCCCATTGCTTGTTTAGTGCCTGCCAAACCCTCCCTGGTCAGATGCCTGAATCTGGGGGCCCTGTCGCCTTGATGTGGTGATAAATACCATACTTGGCAGGAACTGTTGTTTGGCAAAGTTCTAGACAGAAGACTTCCAGGTACGATGTGAGGAGTGGGTAAAGGCCTCCGTGGGTGCACTGATGTGGAGTTTGAGGTCAGAGAGGGGCAGGTTAAAGAGGTGTTGGTGAGTAAGGGTCTGTGTTGACTCAGCATTGATGTGCCACATCTACCAGGAGTTGGACATGTGCAAGGAATTCCACAGTGGCAATGTTAAGTCTGCAACAAGGAATATCCAATGGTATTTGGTGCTTCTAAATGATAGTGGGAGTGTCTCATACCCCTTGGTAAGGATCTCAAAGCCGTTGGCCGCTACCAGGACGACGTCGATAGGCTTAGCGTGACTACGTCGTGGCCTGAAGAGTGACTTTGGTAGAAGGGAATGGCATTGTTGGCATTGATGGGCGGTCTAGTCATTGGACTGTTGTGTGAAGGCGGGCACATGGGGTATGCAGTTAGCGCAATGGATGAAGGGTGTGCCCTCTAAGAAGTGGCGGACATGTAAAATAGCCATGTACACGACCAGTAGTTAGTGGTCAAAGGTAGAGCACCTGGATTCTGCCTTGGATAATTTTCTATAAAAAAGTACTATCCCTACAGAGAAGTCACTGGCACAAGAAAATTGAGAGCAGTATGAGTTGATAAGGTTGGGCTTTATTTACATTGATGAAGGCCGCCACCAGAAGAGGGCCCCACTTCAGGTTGTTTGACTTGACATTGAGGGGGGGCAAGAGTGGTGGCAATGGCTGGGAAGAAACGGTGATAATAGTTCACCTAGCCTTTGACAGTTAAGGGTGTGAGAAACTTATGTACTGCTGATACATTCTCAGGAAGGGGATGGACACCCTCAGGAGTAATGCAGTGTCCTAAGAGTGAAACTTCCTTGGGCCCCAAGGTAAACTAGTCTACCTGACTAGAATCCCCTTCTACTGCAGATGATTAAGGATGTCATCCACATAACATACGCACTATCCATAAGCCATTGAAATGTGGCCCCTGCATTACGAAGGCCAAAGCAGGAGCAATTGAAAATATATATGCTGAAGGGAGTGGTAATGGAAGTCTTTGGGATGTCTTCTGGGTATGTGGACCCCTGATAATACCCTCTTCAGTTGTCTGGGGTTTGGAAAAAACTTTAGCATCGTGAAGGTACGTGGTGATGTCAGTAATTTTGAGGAATGGGTAGTGGTCTTGTTCCGTCAGCATGTTAAGATGTTTGTAATCCCCACAAGTGTGAAGGTAGCCATTCTTCTTCAGAATAATGTATAAGGACAATGGCAAAGGCCCATTTCTTACATGGGCATGCTGATGTGGAGAGCAAGGTTGAAGTGAGTAAGTGATAAAGGTGTGGACGAGCAGGAGTTGGCATCAACTGAATGTTGGTGATCAATGTCAGCCAGAGAGTAGAAATGGGCAAGGAGATCTGCACCAATGAGAGGCAGTGTAATATTAGCAATGATAAAATTCCATTGGTACTGGGCGCCTCTAACTGACAATGTCAGTGTCTCGTAACTGTGTGGAGATATCAGGTCTGTTGGTGCCCAACAAGTAGACACCATCAGGCTTAGAATGAGGGCATCATGCCCTACAGAGGGAAAGAAGCAGTAAGAACTGGCAAGCACCAGTATCTACCAGAAAGTGCACATCAGTTCTTATATCATGCAAATAGGAAAAGATTATTGAATGGGGAGGCCACCGACTCAAGCAATGGCATATTTGCATGTATTTTCACAACTGACATCCACTCACATATTTCTTTGTATCAGTCCCAAATCTAGAGTGGTAGTAGCACAACTGAGGGTGAGGAGCATCATTAGTGGTTATTGAAGGCGTTGTTTAGGGAATGGACATAGGGTGGCATAGATGGGAGGTGGGCGTCACTACTCTGGCATGTCACGAGGTGGGCATCGATGTCCTACAGCATTCAGATCAGTTTCAATTAGTGTTGAATGCTTGTTCCCTTCATCAGAAGTGGGGGCATTGACGGAAGTCTCCAAGGTGGTGGGTGGAGCGACTGTCCATAATGGCGTCGACTATGGTCAACAGGTCCTTCATTCAGCTGGCATTTGACCCAAAGGGCACAAACTAAGTTTACTTAATGAGAACTATCTGCAGATGGCTGAAGGAGAGTAATTCTGACCATTTATCAGAAGGCAAGCAATGCCTTTTGATCCCAAATGATTGTTGAAAGAGCTGAAAAAAATTTGGCTACACAGGTGGCTGGCAACAGTGAGTACCGCTCCAGGGTGTATGATTTGAGGGTATCATACAGTATGAGGGTGTTCCATTGCTCACAAAACTGCTTGGCTGCTTAAGAGTCTTACACCCATGATATGGAACTGAACCCTGACACCCATCTTTAGTGGTGAAGATCAGGAGTTTTATTGTGGCTGCATGGACAAATGAGTCAAGGTCAGTGGTGTACATGTCAAGAGTATATGACAGACGAAACGATGAGCTGGGGGGCCGCGGGTAAAAGATCATCAACATAACCGAGCTGAGGGGCAACAGGCAAAAGATCATCAATGTGACATGCCAAGAACATATGTGAATAAAACGAGAACTGTCACAAAACTGGGTTACTAAATGAAAAACACAGTCATTTATACACTGCAAATTAGTCGCCTAAGGTTGACATTTGCATAGCAATGACACTAGAGTCCAGGTTAGCATGTGTAGGCCTACTGTATACTTAAGGTCTTTTATCTTTTGGGTTGAGTGTTGCTTGAAGCTTAAAGGCAGTTACCATCAAAATTGGAAATAAAATGAAGGTAATGAAAATAGAGCCGAAATTAGTGTGTATTATATTTAACCAAAGTAGACATGGGGAGGACACTGACAGACAAAAAATGGACATTAAGAATAACAGAATAGCAGATTAGGTCCCTAGAAATTGCAAAAGAAGCGGGAGAAGGAAGAAGAGACGAGGGACTGACGAGCTAAGAATATTTGCTGTATAGACTGGCATAGAAAGGCCATAAAGAGACGGGAGTGAAAGGCCTTGGCTGAGTCCTTTGTTCTAGAGAGGACTAGCAACGGTTGATGATGATGATTATATATATATATATATATATATATATATATATATATATATATATATATATATATATATATATATATATTGCCATTCTTGGCGGTCATTGCACCACTTTTTTTTCAAACAAAAGACCCCACCAGCAAGGACCAGTCAGAATGCCACAAGCGTTGGGACCCTACCCAGAGCCTCACCACCCCCAACCATCCTATACCAGTCTACTCCCCTGAGGTCTCAGTTTCAGACATCTTCTACGCACGTGGCCGTTAAACACCGCCACACGGGATCCAAGAAGACGAGGGAGGCGAGTTGCGAAGGGCGTCGGAAGACGAGATCAATGGGACAGCGGTCAGGCCAATGACACCCCCCACCCCTCGCATTGGGAGGACTGACTCTCAACTCAACCTAACAACGGATGGGCATCCTTCTTCGCTAACCAGCCTCCGTGAGAGCAACACCATTCTTCTTCGCTCTCAAGACTCCATCAGAGCAGGACCTGTGACACTTCCTCCACAAAGGAGGAAACAGAGTTCTTTTTATCAAGGTAAGGTGTCTGTACATTGAGATCTTCATCATCCTTACCCAGCCTTCCATCCCTTCTTTATCACATCCCATTTTTTCCTTTTATCCTTTAACGAAAGATCCTACCCACTGAACCTTTGTTATCCTAGTCTTGTGTCCCAACCACGTGGGCTGTTTGCTCCTAACCTTAATTAACTCACCCTGTGACACTGTTGATTCCCATGTGTAGTGTTTAAATTTCTAAGTTTGCACTTTTATTTAATTTGCTTAAAGGTTTTAACCATACAAAGTCGTGTTCCCAGCCTGTAGAAGGAAGTGATTGGTTAACAATTTAATTTATTTCCCTTTCCAGGGAATGAGATTGCTGGTGCTGAAATCGTCCAGGTCCAACCAACTCCACATGAGCACTCGTAAAAATCCAACTCCCCGTGAAGTACCTCGTGGCTTACTTAAAATATATAGTAGTTATCTGTTGTACTCCCCTTTTGATTAATTTTTAATTAAATATTATTGTAAATATATCTATTTTGTCGGTATTCCCTGTCTTATTGCCGACTGGCAACCTTTCCATTGTTCCTTTTCTTTTGTTATTGCCCTGAGTTCCTTAAGCAAGGCCGGACTCACAAGCACGGGCGTAACAATATATATATATATATATATATATATATATATATATA
>NC_090725.1:71688384-71698384 GCF_036898095.1 Palaemon carinicauda
CTTTAACTTTCACAAATATTACGACTTAATTTTTGGATGTTCTATCCATTACATTTCCCAGCTAAAGTAGCTCTGAAGAAACCAAAGGGCAATGCCTCAAACAGCTGTCGGTAAAGTTGACTTAACAGAACACCATAGTGGAAGATTTTGACTTCTTAAACACTTTCGGCCTCAAAGTTAAGATGAGTTGCAGGAGACCTGAGAAGTGTTGTCCTAAATGCTAAATACCAAAATGAATTGTCATCTGTTAGCAATTGGATATCACCAAGGACTAGCTAAAAACTTAGAAATGAAAGTGAATGAACATGCATTCCCACAGTAACACTAGAATTACAGATGAAGAACAATGTCAGGAGCCCTGAGAAGTGTTGTCCTAAATGGTAAATACCAAAATGAATTGTCATTTGTTAGCAATTGGATATCACCAAGGACTAGCTAAAAACTTAGAAATGAAAGTGAATGAACATGCATTCCCACAGTAACACTAGAATTACAGATGAAGAACAATGTCAGGAGCCCTGAGAAGTGTTGTCCTAAATGGTAAATACCAAAATGAATTGTCATTTGTTAGCAATTGGATATCACCAAGGACTAACTAAAAACTTAGAAATGAAAGTGAATGAACATGCATTCCCACAGTAACACTAGAATTACAGATGAAGAACAATGTCACTCCAAGGGGAGTGCTTGAGGGTACACTCGGGCACACTGTTCTATCTAGTTTCTCTTCCTCTTGTTTTGTTAAAGTTTTTATAGTTTATATAGGAAATATTTATTTCAATGTTTTTGCTGTTCTTAGAATATTTTATTTTTCCTTGTTTCCTTTCCTCACTGGGCTATTTTCCCTGTTGGAGCCCCTGGGCTTATAGCATCCTGCTTTTCCAACTAGGGTTGTAGCTTAGCATTTAATAATAATAATAATAATAAAAAGGTCTAAGCAAATATGTAATGATGACATACAAGCCTCTCGTGGTAGGCGCCATTTACCATGAGATACCACCTAAAGAATATGATCTTGAGCCCCTCACAGATATTGGACCATGCTTGTCATTGAGGTGGGGCCATAATAAGATTACGCCACTAGCAAGGACTCCCAGCAAGTGAATAGGAACAAACCTGCCCCAATAGAATACAAGGAATAGAATACTATAAGATTACGCCACTAGCAAGGACTCCCAGCAAGTGAATAGGAACAAACCTGCCCCAATAGAATACAAGGAATAGAATACTATAAGATTACGCCACTAGCAAGGACTCCCAGCAAGTGAATAGGAACAAACCTGCCCCAATAGAATACAAGGAATAGAATACTATAAGATTACGCCACTAGCAAGGACTCCCAGCAAGTGAATAGGAACAAACCTGCCCCAATAGAATACAAGGAATAGAATACTATAAGATTACGCCACTAGCAAGGACTCCCAGCAAGTGAATAGGAACAAACCTGCCCCAATAGAATACAAGGAATAGAATACTATAAGATTACGCCACTAGCAAGGACTCCCAGCAAGTGAAAAGGAACAAACCTGCTCCAATAGAATACAAGGAATAGAATACTAATGTAATTTGCAAGCTGAAATGTTCGAAGAGACAGAAGTACAAGCCTATTGATGCAAGCAGCGTTGGACCGTGCATTAACACCAAAGGAGATTGTAACTTCTCATGGAGCATTGTGATCTTGTTAACTAAATGCAAAATCTAAAAATTCATAATTTTTTTTTTATTTAATTGGAAAAAATATTAGTATTTGCCAGTGCATTACCCCTTTTCAAATAAAGTAGTCCTTATAAAAATACACAATTAGAGGCTGGTACACATTTGTTCAGAGTACCTTGAATAAATTGATATAGAGGAAGTTTTCATATTTCTCCTCAAAGTTTTAGCCTGAAAGATGAGAAGACTTTCAAGAAATTGTAGAGGTATTGTACGAAAATGATAAACACCTTATAAACACAAGCATTTAATGACACTATTCATATATAAATAAGAACCTTACTAAAGCCTTAGAACATAAGCTACTTAAAACTCACACAGCCATGGGATTAATACCAAGAGACAGAAAAAGAACAGGGATACTAGAAAAAAATAAATAAGAGGATATTCTAACAACATCTAAGAAAAAGAAATTGACGTGGGCAGAACGTATGGTGGGAATGACAGATATCAGATGGACATTAAGAATAACAGAATGGGTCCCTAAAGATTGCAAACGAAGCAGGGGAAGGAAGAGAACGCAATGATTTGACAAGCTAAAATATTTGCGGGTATAGACTGCCATATAAAGACCATAAATAGACGGGAGTTGACGGACGTGTCTGAGACCTTTGTCCTGCACTTGACTAGCAACGGCTTTTGGTAATGATATACACTGTGTGTATATATATATATATATATATATATATATATATATATATATATATATATATATATATATATGTGTGTGTGTGTGTGTGTGTATACATAAGTGTGTTCGTATATATGCAGTATATATGTGTTTATTTAGTTTATATATGTGTGTAAGTGCGTGTGTGTGTGTGTGCGTGTACATACAGGCATAAGAATCTGAGAGGAGTGAGAGAGCTATAAAGTTTATTTGAAAACATATTAACATAAAAAAAAATAAGAACCCTACGGGAAATAATTAAAGTAATGGGCCTACAGTAAAAACTAATAAAAATGGAAATTCATGTGAATCCTTCGAATCATTCAGACGGGTGTGACTCAAAGGCAGGAAGCAATCAACACTCTCCTTTCTATACAAAACCTCAAGGCAACAGGAAATTACATGTTCGAGAAACAGACAATGTTACATAGGAGAAACGCAGACATGTTTATTCTGGTTCTTTTTAGTGCGAGGGAAGAGCGAAGATACAAGCATAATATATACAAAATAATTTATGTACGATCGTGTGACACACGGTTGGTACACAGATATAACAGTATGCAAAACAAATGAAGATAATAGCCCGCTCAATCAATTTTGTGTAGGAATAGGAATGGCGTTTTCCTTTCTTCACGTGAATAAGAGACCATACAAAACCACGCTTTCAAATGTATAAATAGAGTTCAAGAAGGAACGTAGCTCTACAATAAAATAATCTTAGAACATAAACATACAACCATGCCTGTGTACAAACATATACAACCCTTTTAAAAAATATATAATAAGAGCTAAAATATGTAGTGACTTATCGCAACATGCAAGGACGCACAAACACTAAAAGTATGCTTGCAAGGTCACAGGTACAAGCACACACACATTATATATATATATATATATATATATATATATATATATATATATATATATATGTATATATATATACATATATATATACATATATATATACATATATATATATATATATTATAGATATATTATATATATATTAAATATATATATATATATAGAGAGAGAGAGAGAGAGAGAGAGAGAGAGAGAGAGAGAGAGAGAGAGAGAGAGAGATGAAACAACCTCATGAAAACGCCATACCTTAATATACCAGAAAGGATATCTGGCCCCCAAAGTCATAGCGTCTCTGGCAAACAAAAGAGCATATAGCCTCTGCAAACACTCCAAACTTCTCCATTTCAGACAGGAATACAGACAGGCAGAGAGAGAGAGAGAGAGAGAGAGAGAGAGAGAGAGAGAGAGAGAGAGAGAGAGAGAGAGAGAGAGAGAGAGTTGTTTGGCCAATGAGATGGAAGATCATTTCTTCCATTCGAATCTAAAAGGCATAAGGGATCAAGTAAAGATAAACACCCCCATAACTGACTAGTAAAGAAAAGCACTCCCCAATTTGAGCAAGTAAAGATGAGCACTCCCTAATGGGAAGAAGGGTAAGATCTACGTACAATTATGATTCATATATAATTTAAATTGTAAGAATTGTATATGTATAATTCCTAATAAAAGAAAAAATAGAGGCCACAGAGACACTGTAAAGAAAATTTAGCAATGCTTACAGTTCAATTTATGAGGCACACTCAATAAACTCTCGACGGGCCTGTGAATAATGAGAGCTAGCTCATAAATGTACTGCCGTTGACGAAATTAACCAACAATATTAAAAGTGTTTCGGATACTACAAGTATCTTAACTACATTTGTTATTTATGAAAGTGATTTTCTAATAAATCTATATGATCGATTTAAACTTATCATGAATAACTGAAACAAACTGAACCAGAGAGAGAGAGAGAGAGAGAGAGAGAGAGAGAGAGAGAGAGAGAGAGAGAGAGAGAGAGAGAGAATGTTATTGTTGGTGGCAGAAAGAGAGAGAGAGAGAGAGAGAGAATGTTATTGTTGGTGGCGGAAAGAGAGAGAGAGAGAGAGAGAGAATGTTATTGTTGGTGGCGGAAAGAGAGAGAGAGAGAGAGAGGGGGGGGGAGGAACTACCCAGCTATCCATTCTGAGAAGACAGACCTACTATAAGTAAAACCAATCTGTCGTGGCCGCTGAGACGATTTCTGACCCACTGTATAGCGTACTCGTGTCAAAATAATTCGACCAATTTAAGGAAAAAAGAACACAGTACTTAGACACGATCCATCCAAACCCAAGGTCTATATATGTATAAACCTTGTCCAAACCGAGTGAAACTGATAAAGGGTAGCCGCTTTCTGGCAGATGTCCTTCCTTTTTGACTAATCTCACAGGATTAACCAGAGGTGGCAACGATTAACCAGAAGTTAAATCCAATCTCTCTCTCTCTCTCTCTCTCTCTCTCTCTCTCTCTCTCTCTCTCTCTCTCTCTCTCTCTCCTGTTATTCTTGTCGAACATATATATTTCATGCTCTCTCTCTCTCTCTCCTGTTATTCTTGTCGAACATATATATTTCATGAGGAGAGGTTTCATTTCTATAATGATAATTGGAACCAACATTTTTTTTTTTTCAAAATTATAATCCCAGGTTATTTGGTAGTTTTATCCTATTGTCGTAATAAGACTGGCAAGATGGTGAGTTTGAAATCTTGAAGCTCACAAGGGCAAATTTATCAGTCAAAGATCAGTGAGCCGTATTTAATCCCCAGAACGGTTGATCTTGGAGTATAAAATAGAGTGCTTAAGACTGCATAAGTTATCAAATTTGAACGATTGGAAACTTAACCAACTCGTGGAAACAATATACAGTGTTTACAAGTATTTCACAATAAAGATGAACAGCGGCACTTTTACTGATGAAACTATCGTATGTTGAATGATGACACAAGAAGAATGTGAGAAACCTAAATTTCAAGAAAGAACAAAGTATCACCCTGCTGTCGAGGACTTCAACAAATATGTTTAAGAACAGTGATAAACTTATATGCACGAAAGAAAATCCCCACCTTTGGAAAAATACTGGTGGAAGGAAGAGAAAACATTGCATTCAATGGATGGAAAGAATCTCCAAGGAAAGTCTACATAACATATACAATATATATATATATATATATATATATATATATATATATATATATATATACAGTATATCTATATGTATATATATATATATATATATATATATATATATATATATATATATATATATATATATATGTACACATATACACACATATAAATATGTGTATATGTATATGTATATGTATATATATATATATATATATATATATATATATATATATATATATATATATATATATACACAAAGAGAGAGAGAGAGAGAGAGAGAGAGAGAGAGAGAGAGAGAGAGAGAGAGAGAGAGATTAAGTTGACTTTTCCTTAAAGAAATCATAATCTTCTAAGCTGAAAGACCATTGATTGACGGATGTGACCAGGAGACCCCAAACACGAAAATATCGTTAGTGAAAGATAAGTATCTGCCAAGGGCAGAGCAATTAAAAAGGTTTAAAAAGTCTTTTCTTGAAATAACTCTTTCAAGCTCATGATAAGCATGGTTTATGTTTAGATGTCAGTTTTCGATATTATATATATATATATATAAATATATATATATATATATATATATATATATATATATATATATATATATATATATATATGTGTGTGTGTGTGTGTGTGTGTGTGTGTGTGTGTGTATATATATATATATATATATATATATATATATATATATATATATATATATATATATATATGTAAGATGATAATGTTATTTAAGGTGATCTTATCCCAGCAAGTACAGTTGTAAAGAAAGGGTGAGGGAAAATAGGATAATTATCCCTGTATTAGTGTTAATCTCTTAATCTTCCTTTACTGTTGTTTTCAAAGGTATTCGACTTGTCTCTAAAGAAAGTTTCCTTCAAGGAAAAATGAACTAAGTTTACGTTCGGACACGATAAGTTCTGGCAAAGAGCTCTTTTCAGCGGCCACCATCGAATGGTTTGACTATAGCTACCTCCACTCCTGCTGCTTCTTCCTGAGAGAGAGAGAGAGAGAGAGAGAGAGAGAGAGAGAGAGAGATGAAACCTCTCAGTATCCTATTCAGTAATCTATAGTTCTATATACTAAATCTCTATGAATGAAATAATCTGCAAATTTTAAATGATTTCGTGCTAATACATTTTCTAAAGTATATAAATATTTTTCCTTTATGGATTTGACATATACAGCATATGGACATAATTTACATTGCAATATAAAATATTTGATTAATTTTCTTGCGATAGAAGTTTATTGAAAACTCCCGACACTTCATTTGGCACCCAAGTTATTGCCAGTTCTTCCCGATTCATCGAATGTTGGGACGGCTATGGAAATTTGGATTAGATTGGAATTTGAGCCATAAAGTCCGGCACTGGGCCGTGGGAGAAACCACGCAGGTGCAATAAAAAAGTAAAAAATAAGATGTTATATTTGGAAGTATCTATATCAGAAAAGTGTAAAGAAGGACTCTTTTCACCGGGCGTCACAGGTCGACCCAGAAAAGTAAAAAATAAGATGTTATATTTGGAAGTATTTATATCAGGAAAGTGTAAAGAAGGACTCTTTTCACCGGGCGTCACAGGTCGACCCAGAAAAGTAAAAAATAAGATGTTATATTTGGAAGTATTTATATCAGAAAAGTGTAAAGAAGGACTCTTTTCACCGGGCGTCACAGGTCGACCCAGAAAAGTAAAAAATAAGATGTTATATTTGGAAGTATTTATATCAGAAAAGTGTAAAGAAGGACTCTTTTCACCGGGCGTCACAGGTCGACCCAGAAAAGTAAAAAATAAGATGTTATATTTGGAAGTATTTATATCAGAAAAGTGTAAAGAAGGACTCTTTTCACCGGGCGTCACAGGTCGACCTAGAAAAGTAAAAAATAAGATGTTGGACAGCAAGATGGAGGAAAGAAAGTGGAGTGGGAATGCGAATATTTTGCATAAGCATGAACTGAAATATTCAATACCACTAACCAGTCGTTGACCCTTAAACAACATCCTGTCACTATTTTTTTACGCAAAACTGTCTTTGATACTGTGCAACGCCTAGATGCGTAATGGTAAGGATATTACTTTCCACCAAAGTAAAATTTGGTACGTGATCGACAAGGCAACTGTCTCTTAAAGATGCAGTTTTGAAATGAAGAGGCTTTCAGTGTCATGCATACATACACTCGTAATGATAATAATAATAATAATAATAATAATAATAATAAAAATAAAAATAATAATAATAATAAAAATTAATAATAATAATAATAATAATAATAATAATAATAATAATAAATAACAAATAACAAATAGTAAATATCGACCAATTTTCATATGCGTATACTGTAGGAGTATGGGTCAATTTTATGTAAGCCCTAATTCTGTATTTATGGTTAACCAAATGACAATTTCTCAATAATACGTCTGCAAAATAAGACTTACCTCAGAATATTAATCCAGTGAGTTTCCTTGAAATAAAGGAAACGAAGACGATTTAATGTGTCCCTGTGGAATAAAGAAAAAATATGTAAGACTACATCTTGAGAGAACTAAAATTCAAACCATTAAAACCACTTCAATATAAACCTATAATGTTTGAAGGAATAATTTTTCTATTATACTTGCATGGAATTAAAACATCTAATACTATTAAGTAAGGCTGATATAGAAATTTACAAAACAGACAAAATGTACTGTAAAATGAATAAGTGCATTCTCACAGTTAGATATACCAAATATTACTTCTTGTAAATAAATATTAAACCGAATGAAGATAACTGGATACTCAAAATGGAAAAAAAAAATCTTAATATTTGACTTCTGCAGAATGAAAGCCAATAGATCTTACAGAAAACAGATCAACGTATAATTTATAAATGGCAAAATAATCGGAAGTCTTTTATGCACACATAAGTAGTAATCAGGTTCTTAAGAAATGGAAAAGGTATTTTTTATATGAATAAAATAAAAGGCCATTTTTTTGCTAGGTTTTGGTAATTTTCATGAACACGCTGGTCAGTTCGGATTGGTGATGGTGGGAGATTTTCGTCTGATCGCTCAAAGCAAACCAACCTAGTATGGGTGGCCCTGACTAGTACATTATTTCAACGTATAATTCATACATGGCAAAATAATCGGAAGTCTTTTGTGAACACAGAAGTAGTAATCAGGTTATCAAGAAATGGAAAAGATATTTCCTATATGAATAAAATAAAAGGCCATTTTTTTTTTTGCTATTTTACAAAAAAAAAAAAAAATAATCCAGTTTCAAATGTAGTAGTAACGAACATCAACATTATTCTTTATAAGCTAAAGCACCGCAATAAACGTACAAAAAGGAGAGGATCTTCCTCAATAAAGATCACAATTATTTCACCGTCAAGAGCAAGAGAAGTCCTTTTCATTTCTCTTTACTCCGGGGGTCACCATCACACTCAACATTTAATACGCAAAAGAGACGGAGATATTCTAATGAAGATTGGTGAAGTTTCTTCAATATCGCATTACTGATTCATCGCTTGATCGCTCAAGTTGGATACCGAAGTCTCATGGCCCAAATAAAGAAATATAAGTCAGTGAAACAACTTAGGGGGAAATGGAAAGACTGAATTAGTGTCAAATGACGGTCAAGAATAACTGCAAACTTGAGAAATATAGGATTTCGCAGACAACATGATCTCAGTCTAAAACACACACAGAAAAGCACCATAACTTAGGAATCCTTAGTAAAACCAATTTGAAAAGTTTCACAGAATAAAAAAAAAGTTTCAACGACTCAAAAGAGACGAAGGATAGTTTGATGATTACAGATATAATTTTAGATTGAAAAACAAGGCTATTTAAGAAAAAAGAAACACTCCTATTATTACTAGTGTAGCATTGTTATGGCAATATATACTGTATACATGAATTTAATCAGATTTCAGTTACCAAAATAAAACATTAATGAACAAAATAGATAAATAGGGATTATATAACTACACTACACGCCTACAGTGTTTTTCCTCTCCATCCAGACTTCGGCCAAAGAAACTGGCGATTACAAACAAATCGCGATAGGCCATAGAGGCACACACTCCCTTCTGGCGTTCTCATATAAACACTTTATATACAGATGGACCATAAGAACTCCTACCAGATTTCCTCTAAAGTTTATGGATTCATTGCTTACCTACTTGAGTTACTCGGTTCTGTAACCATTCGAATCGTCTCTCTCTCTTTCCCTTCCCCATCTATCTATCATTCCTTATCTATTTCATGGCGGTGTGTTAAGTGCGCTCAGCTTATACGCTGAGTGGCCAGAGCTCGATTCTCAAACCGAGTAAGGTTTGAGAATATTTAAGGTTTGAGGATAGGTAAGGTTTGAGAAAGCGTTCGTTGAAAGAGCTCGTCCGTGAAATCTAGTACGTTTAATATTGGTTAGGCAGTTAAATAAGTTCCTATAGTCCATTTCTTTTAGCGATGCAGATTTACACCGACTCGCAACGGTGCCCTTATAGCTCGGAAAAGTTTCCTGATCGCTGATTGGTTAGAATTATCTCGTCCAACCAATCAGCGATCCGGAAACTTTTCCGAGCTAAAAGGGCACCGCCGCGAGTCGGTGCAAATATGCATCGCT
>NC_090725.1:71705884-71720884 GCF_036898095.1 Palaemon carinicauda
AAAGGTTTTGGTATCATTTGACTTCATACCCCACAGGTGAGATCAGTTACTGGCCCATTTCCTCCGCCTCTAGAAAGTGATGTAAATAATTATAACAATATCATGCGTGCAATTGCATCTTATTTTCTCGCCTAGCAATTATGTCAATAGTAAAGACTAAATACTACCAAGATCCCAGAACACTGCCTCATGAAACCTGAGGCAGTATAGTTCTAACCTCACTTTGGAATAAGATAAAGATAAGATAAAATCAAGGCCTCTATTACTAAAGCTATATAAGTCCTATATTAGAGCATAGACAGCACTAAAGTAAAGTTCAATGTCAGTACACGCATTCCCGCCAAATTTGTCTAATATCTGATATTTGTCTACTATAGCCTCCTGGCTAGTACAGTGGTAACGCATCCGCCTAGTATTCGCCCGGCAGTAGATCAATCCCGCCAGGGACTGTGAGTTTAAGCTGTTTACTGGGGAGGATACTGTTGTGGTTGGGCACCACAGTGGGGGGTTGGGCTTGCCCGGGTGACGTTCTGGTGAGCATCTGTTCTGATGATACTGGAACTGAAACCAGACACCTTTACCTATACCTTTAATATTTAATGCCTTATCACTTGTACCTAATTGCCTCCATTTAGCATACAGCCTATCAGGAGACCTGTGCCTTAGTTTAAGTTCTTAGGAAAGGAATTATAGATTGACCTGGCATCAAGCTTAGAAAGCACTGGAATGGTGGAAGCTTGCCTGTAACTGTGGCATTCAGCACTTGAAACAACCCTTCAGAACAACTTATAGAGCATAATTTCTGCTCAAACTGGAAAAAAATTGTAATCTAAGATACAAAAGCAGTAAAATATATCGAGTTGATAAAAAAAATTGCTAAGATCTTGATAAACAAATAGGAAACCTTAATGGAATCTCCACCCCCACATATAAAGTTTTTCTAAGATTCTTAATGTCCCTTGAACAGAACGCCTATTCAGCAAGAAATGGTGAAGAATTACTGATGCAAAGATAAACATTTTCAACAAAAACAGTTTCTTACGTTAAAATTTGGGCTGAATGAAGCAGCCAAATTTAGACCAAACTCTAGTTAATAGGGGTAAAATACAGATGTACTCGACCAGATTAAAAATTTTAAAATGGTCCATCAAAATAGAGGCAAAGCTCTTTACCGACTTTAGAACAATTTTTATAATTTTTTGGACAAACCAAATCTTCTCTTACTGACAACATGCCGCATGGACGTTTCAATTTCAGTTTGACTAGGCTTCTTAATCTTTTTCTGTGTTTTAAGGTTTACCAATCATCATTCCTCGGTAAGAAATTAGCTAGTATTCTTGACAAACTTCGCATTAAGAAATTTCAGGTGTGGGTTAACATTCAAGATATTTTCATAATTTCCATTCACATTCCATTATTTAAAACGTTAACAAAAGACTTCTGCGACGAGTTTTTCTTTCTCTCGATAATGGCAGTGAGATTATACTAATCTATCATGTTAATTAACCCCTATTCTACAATGGCCAGAGTTTAAGAGTCTCGAGACCTCAACCTCAACACTGGCTGAAACATTCGTTAAAATCAATCCAGCCCATAACCAGAAACAAGTTAAGAAACGTCTTTTTTCAGCTGAGTCATTCAGAATAATGTCAGAATTCCAGAGCTGCTCTGTCCTAAACGGCTACTCTAAACACCAACAGACCTCAGGATTAGATTTGAAGCCTAAAGATAACAATAAAATGCCATTGGCTGAAAAACTGTCAACATTTTTTCTACGAGAAATTCAGATGCTTAGTCATCACTATTGGGATTGCCATAAATTCCAAATAAATATTTTTGCTTTTCTAAAAGATTTACTCCAAAAGGTTTCATACAAGTCTTATTCATAATTCTTTTTGTAGTAAATACGAAGCCCCGCTCCACAAAAAGAAGGCAAAACCTTGAACAATATGTTCATGAAATGTCACAGCGGTGAGTGCAGTTAGGCTCATCAAACTCGAGAATAAGTCAGCTTTAGACCTACTTCTTAAAATCTAAATTCCTTATTTGAAAATATCAACCCATCACTAGACAGTAGAGCAGGTATTTCCTTAACTGGGAGGAGCGTGATTGATATAAGGGAGCCACAAGGCCATCTGCCAAGTTTGGTTATTTTGCAAGGGTGGAATGTAACTATTATTGCATATTATAATGCAATCTTTTGGAAACGTAGAGTACAAGCCGAGAACTTCTTTTCGTTTACTCATCCTAATGAATTCGTGGCTGAACATAATGACCTTGATCCAGATATGAAGGAAATTTCAACTTATTTGAACTCATTGTTCCTATGGACAAAGTTACTTGGGTGCTAACACAAAACCCATTCAATATAAATGTGGACATGTTGGGTGATCATCTGCTAGAGTAAGTGATACAGTGGCAGTATGACTTAACTGCAACATACAATATCTAGACCTTAAAATTGGAAGAATTTGGGGTGAAATATCTCGCTGGTCCAAAAAATTGGAGAAGAAAAACTTTTTCTGTTGATTCCCTTTTAAATAACTTATCTCTTTGGTGGGTTTCTCGACTCTGTACCGCATGTGCTTCATACACACACTTACAGCGTAACGATTTTGCTTTTTTATCTCATCACTAGCTCTTCCCCGCGCTGCTAATAAACCAACCTGTATAAGCCTGACAGCTCATGTTTGACTTTGTTTGAATCATTTGTGACTTTCTTGCTCTCAAGTCCTGGTATTTAAGCTCGATGTCTGTTTAATAACGTTTAGTTGCATCACCTCGCCTCATAGTTATCACCTAATGACTGAAAACAAAACCGCTAAATCGACTGCTCATAGGAGGCAAATTGTGTTGTGCTCTGTCTTTTTTTCGGCATAGAATTACTGATCTTATGAAGAAAAAAAGACATCCAACCCAGTCGTAACTAAAATGATTTCAGATTTTACTTCTTTTATCAAGAATTTAGCTTTCAAAAACTGATTTTTTTTCTCAGAAATAGCGTTACAGTTATAAGTTATCTTTTATATTTTTTGTATAGTATAGCCATTTGGCCCTGTAGGTGCATGAAAATGCAACCATCACTGTTGCAAAATAAATGTGTTATGCTCTTACGAAGTTAGGATTTACTTGTTTTCGTCCATGTGCACCAAGTAGGGACGTATCTCCTCCTAAAGCTCTAAAAATTAAACAATTAGAATAGCGCCAACGTTATCCCTGCGTGTCGTAAGAGGCGACTAAAAGGGACGGGACGAGGGGGCTGGGAACCCCCTCTCCTGTATCTACATCCTGTGAGACATCGACAAAGAGATGGAGCTGGGGGGAGAGTGACTGCTCCCCGCACTCTAGTTTTGGGGTGTTTGAATGGCCCTGCTGCTTCCTCCGATGCCTTAGATGACCGCAGAGGTAGCAGCAGTAGGGGATTCAGCATTATGAAGCTTCATCTGTGGTGGATAACGTGGGAGCGTGGGCTGTGGCACCCTAGCAGTACCAGCTGAACTCGGTTGAGTCCCTTGTTAGGCTGGGAGGAACGTAGAGAGTAGAGGTCCCCTTTTTTTGTTTTTGTTTCATTTGTTGATGTCGGCTACCCCCAAAAATTGGGGGAAGTGCCTTGGTATATGTATGTATGTATAATGCATGTTATAATCCATCAGTATTACATCATGCATATATATTACATATGCTTGTTGAATAGGGAGTGAGGATTTATTAGAAGTCAAAGTGGGGCATCAAGTAGTAAACTTTGGGAACCCCTGCACTGAAGTAAAATGAAGAAAAATTGTTTCATAGGAATTTGAATTTACTTATTTCAATCCAATGTCCGCTAAGCATGGCATATTTTACAAAAGAACCTTTACTCTATCCATAAAAACGTCCTACACAAACGTCATTTTATGTAATGCAATGAACACTGCAAATTTTCATTCAAAATACGGGAAAATCCCCTGAAGATACTTCGACAGCATTAATTTTCCAGAAGAATTTCCCTACTCTGTGCGGTATATATCAATATTAATGTAAATACACTTATTCGTATATATACACACACACATTAACACAACCAATCCGATCTGATTAACACCACAAACCATGACCCAATCAACAATATAAATAGAACATGTTTCGAAGCACACCAGCGCATATGCTGTACAAAAATAACATCATCACAATTTTGCAACAAGGAAAACAATGGGGGATTCTGGAGCACAACTCAATAAACCTGGACTGTTTCACACGTCCACTAAACAAGGGAAGAGAACGAAACTTTGATAAACCATATCCCGCCGGACATAAAACCCTGCTGTATTGGCACTCCATCACTCGCATGTGAACAGGCGTGTCACTTGCCGATTGATTGGACCAATGAACAACTTAATCCCGATCATTCTCGCCAGATGTGAAATGAATATACTCTCGAGTTAATATATATGAATATATCTTATTCGCTCATAAGCCTGAATGAACGACCCGCTGCACTTTCAATAAAAGTTCAACGTTCTCCAGCAACGTGTGTGTGTGAGAGAGTGCGCGCATCCGTTGGTAAATGGAAGGAAAGTGGGAAAGACCTTTAGCCTACATTAGTAAGGCAGTTAAAGTGGAGAGTATTGTAGTCACCTTCAGTGTAAGAAAATAATAATCATACAATGAAAAGCAGTCTCAAACACTATCCAATTTCCACTCCTACGAATATCAAGTTCTCGCTTTTGAGAGGTTATGTCCTTTATTTGTACAGGAATAGAATTCTCTCTCTCTCTCTCTCTCTCTCTCTCTCTCTCTCTCTCTCTCTCTCTCTCTCTCTCTCTCTCTCTCTCTCTCATCATACGATCTTTCTTTCGTAAAGACAAGCCAATTTATGTCTGCTACATGGCGATTCCTATTCTATATTTCTTAAGTATTTATATTATATAGAAAGTACAGAACTTACAAAAAAAAAAAAAAATCGCAGAACAAAATAACTTTGGTTAAGGAATGAAAACCACTTGCCACTCACCAAAGAGTTCAACTTTCAAGTATTTGGGCGTTTTCTTTCATAAACTCTCTCATTCTTAACCATATGCAGTAGCCAATTCTCGTTCAAATCACTAATTCTCGACTATCAGGCCTTCCCTTTTAAAGATATTCAGCATGTATACCAAAGAATATTTCTTATCAGCGACCTTCAAGAATCGTACATATGGTATTTAAGAAGTAAACAGTCGAAGCGATTTAATGCCATATTTCCATCGAATAATAACGAAGTTCGCTAGTAATTAAAACTGAGGTGACATACTCATGTAAGAGAGGTACATAAAATCTCAAGCAGACCAGAATGGCATTTTCAGTGATATTTTGCATTTGAATTGGTCACACTTGCATAAAAGTTTTGAAACTATTGTTCTCTTGAATGAGAACCTCGTCAACATAATTGATAGGCGTATTTGGCTTACAATAACAATACTTAGCTAAGAGCTGTCACTCAGAGAGTTTATGCTTCAACTGAAAAAGAACACAATTTAACCATAAAAGAAATCCTTTCTAATACAACCCAAGAACACGAATAGCGGAAAACAATTAAGTCTACAATGTTTGTTATTTAGCAGAGTAATGAGAAACTAGGCCTTCCTCATTCCTGTTTTCCTAATGGTAAAATAAATAGTTTAGCTTTTCAGTCCAGTGAAATTAAAACACTCTTGATGGACCTTGATGCTTATGGAGGTGCAGATCCAAATGGTATTTTTCCTTTGTTTTTTATAAAGACCACTGATTTCTTGTTTCTTAAATTGTCTGTTATTTTCAGAAAGTTAGCAAGGGATTCTTTTTGTGCATTTTGGAGAATTGGTAACATTACTCTATTAGTTAAACGTGTTAGTGGTAGCTCTAGTCAAGCCGAGTACTGCCATATTGTTAAAGAATTGGTAATGTTACTCCATTAGTTAAATTTGTTAGTGGCAGCTTTAGCCATGCTAAATATTGCCCAATTGTTGTTGAATTGATAATGTTACTCTATAAACGTGTTAGCGGTAGCTTAAGCCATATGAAGTACTGACCAATTTCCATAACTCACGTCTTATCTAAGGTTTTTTAAAATCTTTTGGCAAAACGTCTAAATAGATATGCTGAAGATAAGAATGTGTTCTAGAATTTGCAATGTGGGTTTTGCAAAGACCTTGGAGTATGTGAAGCCCCTCTTATAATTTCAATGCTGTACAGCAATCCTTTTATTGTGGTCAGGAAGTTCACATGGCTTTGACCTTGATTTTAGTGTTGTCTTTGACAGCGTTAATCATTAGGCCCTAGTTTTTAACTCAAAACAGTTGAGAATATGTGGGTCTTATCATTAACATCAATACTGAATTTTTCAGTAATAGATTGGAAAAAGTTATTGTTGATGGGCACCATAATGAGTATAGGAATGTGATACCTAGTATTCCTCAGGGTAGTGTTCTTGGTCCAATACTTTTCATACTATATACACGATGTGATTTGACCTATAAAACAAGCTCATTGCATAGGAAGATGATAATACTCCTTGCTAAATTAAATTTCCTAAATGTAGATTTGTGGTTGCTGAATCCCTTATAAAGCCCTAGCAAAAATTAGTATAGGGTGTAAATTATGGCGCATGAAATTCAAACCCTAACTAAAGTATGACTAAGTAAGTAAGTCAAGGACAGTGGCTCCTGAACATCCAAATCTCTGCGTTTAAGTTTCTTTAACTATATATAACTCCTTTAAAATTTTAGGTGTGATTCTTGATTGCAAATTTACTTTTGAGAAACACATTCGGTATTCTTTCTTCAGTTTCGCAAAAATTTTACTTGATGATCAAGTTTTTTAAGAGTTTAGGTGAACAATCTATTCTGAAGAAATGTTTTCATTCTTTCATTCTACCTTGTTTCGAGTATTATTTTCCTGTCAGGTCTTCAGCACCTGACTCTCGTTTTAATTTATTGGACAATAACTTGCTGTCTATTCAATTTTTTATTCATAATTTGTGTATTAATCTCTAACACCTCCAATCAGTTAGTTCTTTATGCATGTTGCACAAGATTTTTCATAATTCTGAACATCCTTGGTATTCAGATCTTCCCATACTGTAACACCCTGTACGCAGTAATAGGCGAGCGTATCGTCAGTTAGGCGGTAACCGAGACGAAATAAATCCAAATAACTTTATTTCAACAGACAGCAAGGTTTTATAAAAACAGTTTCAGTGGAAGAAGGTCACAAAAATTCAAATAGTTTGATACAAGTAGATACAGGCATAAACAAGTTATCAGTGCGAGGGGAGAGCGATAATGACAATATAAAAAAAATGCCGTAACAGTGTACGAGCGTGTGTAATACACATGCGTTGATGATTCCCCACCTAAGAAAGACATATATGTGAAATAGGCTTGCCTGCTCTTGACAGGTGTACTATAGTCGGGTCATCTGGCAGGAGATATGCAGGTTTTAGGCGGTCAATGGAGACCCAATCTTCTTTGCCACGCATGTTGAGGGGAAATGCTTCAGCGTTCAACGGATCACGAGGAAAGGGGCCGTGTAAGGGGGTGTTAACGGTTGCTTGCTAGTGTCATTGTGCAGTATAACGTGCATTGCTGAGGGCTGATCTGTCGGTATGTGTTGCTTAGCTGGGGGCTTGTATGTCTGATGGCATGGAGTAAGTTTTCCCATGGCAGCTACCAGGTGGATGTAGGCAGATTTAGACAGACTACATATTGTCCTGGAGAGTGGTCTTGGCAGAAGAGAACAGCAGACACCTGTGTCTACCAAAAATCGTAAAGCCTGTACCTATGTCATGTAAAAAAAAATAAATAAATAAAAAAAAAAAAAAGGATTAGTGACAGGGGAGGCCACCGCCACAAACGATAGCCTACATACACGTAATTTGGACACTGACAACCATTCGCTGATTTCTTCACAGCCCCAAATTTGGTGTGGTAATAGCATAACTGCGGCCGATGGGCATCAGTAGGTTGAAAGAGACGTCGGTAGTTGGGGAATAAGCGAGGGGTGGCATATGTGGGTGGTTGGCATTCACATCAGCTTCGGTCGATATTGAATAGTTGTCCACTTCGTCAGGAGTGGAGGCGTTGATGGAGGTCTGAAAGGTGGTGAAGTGGCGGCCCATAAGGGCGTCGACTTTGATCATCAGGTCCTCCATGGGCAAAATATTGACATCAGGAATGGCAGCACGTACAGGTTCGGGTAGGCGCCATACCTAAAGGGCACAAAGTCACTTTGTGAAGAAAGCCGTCAGCAGCAGGTTGCAGGGGAGCAATACTGGCCATTTCCCTCAGGGCAAGCAAAGCTTTTTGGTCTCCCAACAGTTGCTGAGACCCATCACTATGAGGGCGGCCGGTGATGACGAATGCTGCTCTAGGAGGTATGATTTGAGTTCTTCGTACGTTATGGGGGTGTCCCCTTGCTCGCACAGCCAATCGGAGATTTCCAGGAAAGGGTCCCAGAGGAGGGCAGCAAGAATGTAATCAACAGACAGTGAGCTTTTATAACAACTGTTTCAGTGACAGATCACAAAAATTCAAACAGACACATACAAGCTGATACAGGCATAAACACAGGTTATCAGTGCAAGGGGAGAGTGGTAATGACAATATACAAAAAAAAAAAAAATACCGTTACAGTGTACGAGTGTGTGTCTTACACGTGCAGTACATAGGTATGAAGTTGATTCAAACAATCTTGATTTCCACATCATAAAGCTCAACACTACACAGCATTCTGTAAATTTGATTCACGCTGTGAACAGACAGTGGAATAATCTTCCTGATCAGGCAGTTGAATAGGGAAAACGGGTAAAGTTCGAACTTGCAGCAAGTATTTCTCTGTTGAAGACTGACAAGATTCTCTTCATAGTTTATATATGAAAGATCTATTTTAACGTCGTTACTGATGTTAATATATATTATGCAGTATTCTTTATTGATTTCTTCTTATACACTTCATTTATTTCCTTTCCTCGTTGGACTATTTTTCCCAGCTGGAGCCTTAGCTTATAGCATCCTGCTTTTCTAACGAGGGTTGTAGATTATCTAATAATAATAATAATAATAATAATAATAATAATAATAATAATAATAATAATAAATATATCCTAATGTACCATTACCACAATTCATAGCCTAATCATTTAGGATTTGTTGATAAATTCTCGGAAATAAAGACTTTTCAGCATCAAAATTACGATTAAAATGTATTACCAATAACGTAATATCAGCCATTAATCATTTCTCCAAAATGATCAACTATGCTTATAAAAAAAATTCTCACTTTTCGGCTTCAAATATATTTTTATATATTCTCAAACATCAGTAATTTTCAAACTTAAATTAAATAAATATATCAAAAATATGATTTTAAATCAAATATGTGGTTCTTCAACACCCAAGATCCTTGCATTGACAATGTGTCTTTTACCTTTGCAGTATACTACTAGTACATTTACAATTTGCGTGTGATTCTTCATTGCAAATTTACTTTTGAAAAACAAGACCAGTTTCTTATTCAATTACACAATAAACTTATATATTGAGAAAGTCTTGAGATTTTCGGTGATCAGTCTATCTTGATTATATCATTCTACCATGATCTGAGTATCGTTCTCCTGTCTGGTCACAAACGGCCGATTTTCCTTTTAACTTCTTGGGAAAAAAAAAAAAAAAAACTAGTGATCTATTGAATTCTTGATCCCAAATTTGGATATCAATATCAGACACACTCGTTCAGCTAATTCTTTGAGCATGTTGTACAAGATTTTTCGAATACTGACCATCTTTGCATTCATATCTTCACGGGATGTACCATCATATAATCATTATAAGTGATGCAGTTAATTCTAACAATCTTGCCTTCTCCACCATACAGCTACATTCAACACATCATCCAAGAAATTTTACTCCAGCAGTGATTAGATTGTGTAATAACCTACTGTGTAGATTATTACACCTAATCTGCTGATTCAATCGGTGGAACTTGGGAAGTTTAAACTCATTGCAAATGCTTTCCCATTGAACACGTTGACATAAGTCCTATTTCATAGATTTTATGAGACAAAACGATGCAATGTTTCACTGAGCTTAATACAGTTTGATTTTATTATTATTTCTCATAAGTTTATTCATTACTCTCTATTCATTTCTGCACTAGGTTGTTTTCCCTGCTGGAGCTCTTTGAGTTCTTTGGTTTTTAATATCAGCTTTTCCAACTACCGTTGTAGCTTGTCTAGTGATAATAATATATGACGTCAATGTCAACTCACCATCCGAGCATGGCTACTTTAATAAAGCGTGGGTGTAGGGAGTTACGGAGCATGCCTATGCCAGACTGGAGTGGAGTGATATGCATGTAAGAAATTTCTAGGAAAGGGGGGTGAGGTGGAGTAGGCTCTGGTATTTCAACACAGGGAGCAATCTATTATGGGGGCGGGAGGGCCTAGTTGCAAAATCGAAGGCTAAATCTAGATAATTATCAATAAACCTACTTTACACATGCATTTCTATTTATCACATCTTATCAATAAACTTTTTTTTTCCTTAGAATTTTGAGAATTTGTATAAACGAATCGTAGAACTTTTGAATATGCATGGCTCATTACTTTACATAATTTACATGACATACAAAGAGATCTATACTGTATTCTTTTATTTATACGTTATTTAAAAGAAAAGAAAAAAATGAAGGGTAGAGGCTACACATGCAGTGCTCTAAAGATAGAGTAACAACTTGTTTGATTTGACTTCTAAGAAACGATCATCCCAACTATATGGCCTAAAAAAAAAAAAAAATCTTTTGCAACTGAATCAAATCACTACGAAAAAACTGATACGAATAGTAGCTAAAGTAGCTTCATTTGCAAATCCCTTACAATAGGAGTAACATACTTTAATTGGCATTTTCTTGTTATAAGAATGTTCAACACGATAAAAAGGGAACACATAACAGGGATAACTAAACAAAAACAAAACATTACAATCACCAAATGCATAATTCATGGAAAGAAGCTATGCAAAATTATGAAGAGCATTGCATCTTTAAACAACACCTATGTTAATTTTAGCAATAATGAAAAGCTACAGGGAACATATAAATTTTTCATCCATTACAAACCAGGCTGGCAAGCTAATCGATCATACCTTCAAAACATAGCAATAAAAATTAGTTGACGTTGCATTTCTAAAAACCACAAATTAAATGCAAGTTGGTGATTCTACGACTTCTGTTGACCAACGTAGAAAATTTGAAGCTCTCAAATATGGCCACCACCCTATTTCTACCATAATACAAACTTGTAAATAATCAAATCTCTGTTATTCAAAACAAGATCCCCATCTTTGCTAGTTTACATCCAACTTTATCTATCAGTCTCTCGTCACACAAATGCTTAACTAGAGGGTTGACAAAGAAAATAATAATTGTAATTATATTTGATCTATTTATCGGAAAACGTTATCACCCAAGTTGACCATGACGAAAACAATTTGACCTTTTGAGTAATCTCTAACATTTATCATTGCCTCGAAACATTTCAAAAGAGCAAAAACAAATATTTATTTAGTGATGTTCACTATATAGAGGAATTCATCACTATTCATATCTTAACAATACCAAATAAAACAGAGGCAAATACTCATGAATCCAAAAGGATATTTTAGCACACCGATTTTTCATCAAAAACTTATCTCTAATTTTTCTATCAACTAAAATCTGCATAACTACGAAAATATAACTGCTATAGAAGGAACACTTGATCTCATCTATGGTGAAAATTATGGGGGACGAAGCTGGAACGCAGCTAAACTTATACAGTAGTATCTATGGTTGTAAGTCGAGGACAGCGAGTCCTCAACATCCCAATTTGTGTATTACCAATGTCTCCTAAAATAAATAAAACTCATTTAAAATTCTAGGTGTGATTCGTTATCATAAATTTACGATAATTGTTTACAACACCACGATCTCCATTTACTCCAAAATAATGCAATCCTGCAGTTCTCATCTTCTTGCACAGTAATTAGGTGGAAATTTAAATTCTGGGAAAGCAATAATTAGAAAGATATGCTGAGGAAGGGGGAAGGGGTTATAAAAAGAAAATAACTCTGTTTCCTCACCAAACGACTTGGAACTGACATGTCAACATAGTCAACCAAACAGAATTCGTGATGCCAGCGTACATAATCTGAAGTTCGTGATGCCAGTGTACTTTGATATACTGTAAATTCAAAATATATATCAACTTGGAATTCATTTTATGATAACGGCTTCTGGCCGGGTGGAGATTCGAACCCCCACCTGTTCGGCTGGAAACCATGCCTTTGACGATTCTACCGACTGAGCTATCAAGAGGTAGAGTCGTCGCAGGCATGGTTTCCAGCCGAACAGGTGGAAGCTCAGCCGGTAGAGTCGTCGCAGGCATGGTTTCCAGCCGAACAGGTGGAAGCTCAGCCGGTAGAGTCGTCGCAGGCATGGTTTCCAGCCGAACAGGTGAAAGCTCAGCCGGTAGAGTCGTCGCAGGCATGGTTTCCAGCCGAACAGGTGGAAGCTCAGCCGGTAGAGTCGCCGCAGGCATGGTTTCCAGCCGAACAGGTGAAAGTTCAGCCGGTAGAGTCGCCGCAGGCATGGTTTCCATCCGAACAGGTGGAAGCTCAGCCGGTAGAGTCGTCGCAGGCATGGTTTCCAGCCGAAAAGGTGGGGGTTCGAATCTCCACCCGGCCAGAAGCTGTTACCATAAAATGAATTCCAAGTGGATATATATTCCCAAGATAGAGTTCGGTATTAAACGCCATTCATGGGTGATATTTACATTGATTGAAATCACGTGTGCTTGTGATATATATATACAGTATATATATATATATATATATATATATATATATATATATATATATATATATATATACAAATCACACTTTAAAGACGTAGCGCAACAGCTTCTCGTAACTAGATAATATTAGCTTGTTTAGAGATCAAGTTTGTAATTCTAACACCGAAATGGATAACACAGGGTCAACCTATCAACTAATATAAAGAGTCCACCTGTAACATAACAGGTATGGAATGAGCATTTTGGCCCTCCGCTCTTCTTTGACTCTCACTACTCTACCTTTCTCATCTTTTCTCACTCTTATCACCCTCAGACTCTTCCACCCCTTTTCACTCATACCAATTCTCTCTCTCTCTCTCTCTCTCTCTCTCTCTCTCTCTCTCTCTCTCTCTCTCCATAATATATGATAAAAGTTAGTGTCGAGTTTATATCCATTTACATAAAACTCTCAATTTCAAACTAAATATCATCTTGAGAAACCTTACAAGTTCCATTCTCTAGTGACATGATGTTCTTGAAGTGAATATTCATCTCACTAAGAGTTGGAATAGTTGAAAGACAAACAAGCAGGACTAGAAGTAATAATGTGGTTTTTGGAATGGTTACAAGACATCTGCATGTTTGGATAAATGGATAAATTCCTTGAATTTAGAGGGTAAGAAGAACTAATTACGTGGGTTACGTCCCGTCTGTTTAATAAATCCACTGAAATATCTGTTTTGTCATGGGAACACTAGAGACATCTGACGAAAGATTTCCCCTGAGGGTCTGCGTTCTTTTGATTTTATCTGTACAGTACTTATATAAAGGATGGGGTTAAGCTTGGGAAAATCACAAGGACAGTATTTGTTGACCTAACAGCAGCCAATAACACTATGAACCACAAGCTGCTTCTTTTGAAGCCTGCCAAAGTTATTTGCAACTCGAGCATTGTGCATATCATCCAGTCACTGCTGAGTAACAGGCTTTTCACTTTGCCTGGCAAGACAGCATTATATTGGATTCCTCTCTCTAGTTACGGCTCGTTTTTCCTTTTTTCTACACATACACCGAATAGTCTGGTCTATTCTCCTCACATTCTCCTCTGTTCTCATACACCTGACAACACTTAGATTACAAAACAATTTTTCTTCGCTCAAGAGACATAACTACTGCACTGTATTTGTTCAGTAGCTACTTTCCTCTTGATAAGGGTAGAAGAGACGTTGGATAAATATTCAACCCTATAACCACCAAGAAAGATTTACAGGACCTTCATGGAATTATTTATAACAGACTGAAAAGATAATAAGCGTGTATGATCAGTTGTGTGAATACAACTTTATTATAACTCGAAATATTACTAACGCGCATATTAGCCCTTTCAAGTGATAACCAGAAAATACCCAAAGTAGGTGAATTCCCGCAGGGGAATCTTTTCCAAGTCACACATAAATCTGAAGAGAGATGCAAGGAGCTCGTACCCTACGCATCGAGAGAATCCCTAATGATAAACTGGCAGAGATCAAAGAAAACTGGCCATTTCGTACCAACCACCATCTGCCCTATAAAATCTGGATCGTTTGAGTACGAACCAAGGAAAATATCGTATCTGACGGGTCTATTAAAGTCAGTCAGTCACTCTCTCTCTCTCTCTCTCTCTCTCTCTCTCTCTCTCTCTCTCTCTCTCTCTCTCTCTCTCTCTCTCTCTCAGATCGTTATGCAAGGAGCTGGATACTAACTATTAAGGGTCTCAGAAGAGTCTCTTGAAGGCCCCTCTATGGTACCTCCGGAAGAAGAAACACAGACTTTCTCTTCTCTCCTCACTCTTTCTACCTACTGTAGACATTCAAAAATTATTGCACATCATACACTAACAAAAACAATCCTTATGTAACACCTGTTTTACGATATATATTTACTTTAATTTAAAACAAGTAAAAACTATAACGTACACACACACACACACATATATATATATATATATATATATATATATATATATATATATATATATATATATATATATATATATATACAAACTAAGCTATAACCCTAGTTGGAAAAGCAAGATGCTTTAAGCCCAAAGGCTCCAAAAAGGAAAAATACCTTAATGAGGAGAGAAATAAATAAACTACAAGAGAATTAATGCACAATTAAAATATAATATTTTAAGAACAACAATATTAAAATATACT
>NC_090725.1:71725884-71735884 GCF_036898095.1 Palaemon carinicauda
GGGTAGTGCCATAGTCTCTGTACCATGGTCTTCCACTGTCTTATGTTAGAGTTCTCTTGCTTGAGGGTACATTTTATCTTCCTCTTGGGCTACTTTTCCTGCTGTAGCCCCTGGGCTTATAGCATTCTGCTTTTCCAACTAGCGTTGCAGCTTAGCAAGTAATAATAATAATAATAATAATAATAATAATAATAATAATAATAATAATAATAATAATAATACCATAACCCTAAGGAGTGTGATGTGAGATTAGTCGAAGTCAAAGTAAAACTTAAACACACGGGTTAAGTCACCAATTATAAAAGGCTTGAGAGGAAAAACATCATCCCCACGAATAAGTAAAAGAAGCGGCTAATTGTACTAAGATAATGACGTATCAAGTAATACAATTTATTTTTATGATATTGGATATGTCAAAATTCGTAAGATTCAAACACAAGCGTACATATTTCAACAAAATTCAAGTCTTAATGTGCAAACCAAAAAGGCAATAACATATAAATCATTATAAACATTCGTATACATCATATATATATATATATATGTATATATATATATATATACATATACATACATATACATGTACATACATATATGTATACATATCCATATATATATATATATATATATATATATATATAAATATATATATATGCATATATATTTATATATAGATATATATACATATATGTATATATACACATACATATATATACACACATATATATATATATATATATATATATATATATGCAGAAGAACCACAGGGAAAATGAGCATCACGTTTTCCTGTGATTTTTACGCATATATATATATATATTTATATATATATATATATATATATATATATATATATACATATATATATATATACCTTACATTTTAACATTCATACATATTTAACATATAGTACACATACAAACACACACACATTTTATATATATATATATATATATATATATATATATATATATATAATGTGTGTGTGTGTGTGTGTGTGCATATACATACGTCTACTTATATGAATAAATACAAATACACAGTATATAATAAATATGTGTAAACCTATAAATACCTACTATTATATAGTGTGTATATATCTGAGTGTATTATAATCATCATTATTTCTGTTTATGGCCTTTCCATGCAAGTAATACTGGTGATCGAAATAATACACACTTTACAAAAATAAATAGTCTATAAAAAATTTACAACACTAATACTAAAAAATTATTACCAAAAAGGAATCACTCTAAATATTAAATCTGAACATTATCTGAAAGTTATATAGTCATTTGTTTCACTGGAAATTAAATTTTACACAAATATTTAATTTGAAAATTAATGAAAATAGTTAACACCTTAACCCTCTATAGAGTAGATACTAAATGAAATTTACATAAAAGTAATTAATACACTTATGTGTTTTGACTCGCAAGGTAATCGAACAGATACATAGAATAAATACATTTCACTGTTTTAACCTAAACTCACAGGGCCAGTAAAAAAATTTTATATTACACACATATTTATATCAATACATAAAACTTGAAATATTATTAAATTGCTTTACCAACGTTTAAACACACTACACACCCGACGTTTGACCACACTACACAAGATATTTGTTGGGTAAAATCTTATTCACCTTGGAGAGGGCACACACTTGAGGCACTTGCGAGAGAAAGGCGAACTTTGGCTCTTTCAAACAGATAGGCTGGATCTCTTCTGCTCTCATGATTTCCTAGGAGCACATATATATTGACTTAAAAACTTCTAGATTATTTCAAATAGATTATTCTCGTGGCTTGGGGGCAAGGCCTTACAGCGTAAGGTTGCCAACAAGTCAAGTATCAGATGAATACCAACGCACAAGCAAGGCAACTCTTAGCTAAGTCTGCCCACCTACCTCCTCGAAACATTAAAAAAAAATTAAACTTTTGTAAATGATATGCTGAAAATGACGGATGAAAATAAATGTGGTATTTATATATTACTCTATCTCAGTGTTTCTTTTGATACAGTTGTGCATGAACTGCTACTAAATGATCTATGGTCCATCGACGTTGAAGATCAAGCTTTCGAATACCTAAAAGTCTACTTAGTTCGTAGAAATTACTGTGTATAAATTGGAAAATTATTCATCATATGAACCCTTAAACAGAGGTGTACCCCCAGGGGAGTGTACTTGGCCCAATCTTATTCTGCATCTATACTATTGGTCTATCGAAAATGCTACAAAGGCATGGCGTGAAGTTCAAACTATTTGCGGATAACACAATTTTACTTCCCCATAAATGATATAGATTACACTACTGAAACTCTAAACCGAATCCTTGACAGTGTTAGAGAATGGATGACATTTAAACAAATAAAATTTAATGAGAACAAAACTGAATTCATGGTGGCGGGTATGAGAAACAATGTGAGAAACTTGGGTGATATTCAAATGAACATAAATAATGACTAAGTGCCGATATCTAGTAAAGTTCGAGATCTAGGTGTATTTCTTGACTGTAACCTGTCTCTAAATGCCCAAATAAATAATGTAATAAAAACTACTGGTTATCATCTAAGAAATATTGCGTCTATGAAAAAGCACCTGGACGAAAATTCTTTAAAAAAAACTTGTGATGACTGTTAATACCAGAATTGACTACTGCAATTTACCAAAAGTGCAACTTAAGAAATTACAAAACAATAAACAGAGGAGCAAAACTGATAAAAGGTGTCCCACCTAGAGAAAGGATCACCCTTATACTAATTGATTTACACTGGCTGCCGATTAAAGTGAGAATTGAATTCAAAATATGTACAATAATCCACCAAGTTATCAGAACCGGTCGTCCAAAATACTTGAGAGAATTGCTACATATTGCGCAGCCAACATCGTGTCGACACGAGAATAGTTACAGAAGGCTTCAAATTTTTGGAACCTAGATACAGGTCTACTTTAGGCTCCCGAACCTTTAAATATGCGGCCCCGAGACTATATAATAATCTCCCACGAAACTTCCAAATGATTAAGACATTAAGGCTTTCAAGAGGAAACTGAAGACTTTCTTATTTCAACAGTCATACAACAGTGACGATTTAACAGTAAATGAAGAATACGCGATATGAAACTTTAAATACTCTGAATGAACAAGGTAAAACAACAGTGGAGGTCCTGTAAAGAGTGGGGTTCCCCTGCTGTATGGGACCAGAAAAGCAGCCATTACAGTAAGTAAAGTAAGTAACTGGGGTTTTCAAGAACATTCCAACCATGCGGAAAATATAAGAATTGCGTAATCTCCCGTAAACATAACAAAAGCTCAAGTCCATACCTCGTATGGTTCATACAGCACACTTAATCGAGGTTGCATAAAACTTCGTAACAAAATATGTAAAATAAAAAGTTACTTCTTAAAATAACAAATTTACATATACGGACTTGAATTAAAAATACAATTAAATAAACGACGAAAGTCTTACGTAATTTACATACAAATACTTAAACCTACAAGAGAGGAACTCGCCCTATGAGCTGGCTATACCCCTCTTAAATACACAAATGAAATACATGAATGAAATATTTACTATACACTAGACCAACTTCGTAAAAAAATATATATATATATACACACACATTATGTATGTATGTATGTATATGTATTTTGAAATATACGTCGGTAAGGTATGAGAAAATATTAAAACAAACAAATTCATAATAAAAAACAATCACTAAATTTCTTCAAGTTGAAACACAAAACTAACAAAAAATAAATACCATAAAGAAACCATTTCAACAAAAACAACAAAAGTTAAAAGTTTACATGCGTATCCCTTGGCATTCACTGAGATTTAAACAGAACTGGGTCTCCTTATGTGTTCGCTCACACACTATTGCATTTCCTGATGGTTTTTCTCGTCCTCTTCAATGTGAGTGGGCGCAAGACCATGGTTGTCGGCTGCATCTAAAGCTTACAAGATCGACAAAAGGTGTAGTTCGGTAAATACAGGATTTCATCATCCCTCCTTTTATTTCCGAACTCGGGAACGTTTAGTTCCAACTGTATTCCTATCAGCGTATAATTTTCCTCTACTCCTTTCATTTCCGAACTCGGGGAACGTTTAGTTCCAACTGTATTCCTATCAGCGTATAATTTTCCTCTACTCCTTTCATTTCCGAACTCGGGGAACGTTTAGTTCCAACTGTATTCCTATCAGCGTATCATTTTCCTCTACTCCTTTCATTTCCGAACTCGGGGAACGTTTAGTTCCAACTGTATTCCTATCAGCGTATCATTTTCCTCTACTCCTTTCATTTCCGAACTCGGGGAACGTTTAGTTCCAACTGTATTCCTATCAGCGTATCATTTTCCTCTACTCCTTCTATTTCCGAACTCGGGAACGTTTAGTTCCAACTGTATTCCTATCAGCGTATCATTTTCCTCTACTCCTTCTATTTCCGAACTCGGGAACGTTTAGTTCCAACTGTATTCCTATCAGCGTATCATTTTCCTCTACTCCTTCTATTTCCGAACTCGGGAACGTTTAGTTCCAACTGTATTCCTATCAGCATATCATTTTCCTCTACTCCTTCTATTTCCGAACTCGGGAACGTTTAGTTCCAACTGTATTCCTATCAGCATATCATTTTCCTCTACTCCTTCTATTTCCGAACTCGGGAACGTTTAGTTCCAACTGTATTCCTATCAGCATATCATTTTCCTCTACTCCTTCTATTTCCGAACTCGGGAACGTTTAGTTCCAACTGTATTCCTATCAGCATATCATTTTCCTCTACTCCTTCTATTTCCGAACTCGGGAACGTTTAGTTCCAACTGTATTCCTATCAGCATATCATTTTCCTCTACTCCTTCTATTTCCGAACTCGGGAACGTTTAGTTCCAACTGTATTCCTATCAGCATATCATTTTCCTCTACTCCTTCTATTTCCGAACTCGGGAACGTTTAGTTCCAACTGTATTCCTATCAGCATATCATTTTCCTCTACTCCTTCTATTTCCGAACTCGGGAACGTTTAGTTCCAACTGTATTCCTATCAGCATATCATTTTCCTCTACTCCTTCTATTTCCGAACTCGGGAACGTTTAGTTCCAACTGTATTCCTATCAGCATATCATTTTCCTCTACTCCTTTTATTTTCGAACTCGGGAACGTTTAGTTCCAACTGTATTCCTATCAGCATATCATTTTCCTCTACTCCTTCTATTTCCGAACTCGGGAACGTTTAGTTCCAACTGTATTCCTATCAGCATATCATTTTCCTCTACTCCTTCTATTTCCGAACTCGGGAACGTTTAGTTCCAACTGTATTCCTATCAGCATACAATTTTCCTCTACTCCTTCTATTTCCGAACTCGGGAACGTTTAGTTCCAACTGTATTCCTATCAGCATATCATTTTCCTCTACTCCTTTTATTTCCGAACTCGGGAACGTTTAGTTCCAACTGTATTCCTATCAGCATATCATTTTCCTCTACTCCTTTTATTTCCGAACTCGGGAACGTTTAGTTCCAACTGTATTCCTATCAGCAAATCATTTTCCTCTACTCCTTTTATTTCCGAACTCGGGAACGTTTAGTTCCAACTGTATTCCTATCAGCAAATCATTTTCCTCTACTCCTTTTATTTCCGAACTCGGGAACGTTTAGTTCCAACTGTATTCCTATCAGCATATAATTTTCCTCTACTCCTTTTATTTCCGAACTCGGGAACGTTTAGTTCCAACTGCATTCCTATCAGCATATAATTTTCCTCTACTCCTTTTATTTCCGAACTCGGGGAACGTTTAGTTCCAACTGTATTCCTATCAGCATATCATTTTCCTCTACTCCTTTTATTTCCGAACTCGGGAACGTTTAGTTCCAACTGTATTCCTATCAGCATATAATTTTCCTCTACTTTTATTTCCGAACTCGGGAACGTTTAGTTCCAACTGTATTCCTATCAGCATATAATTTTCCTCTACTCCTTTTATTTCCGAACTCGGGGAACGTTTAGTTCCAACTGTATTCCTATCAGCATATAATTTTCCTCTACTCCTTCTATTTCCGAACTCGGGGAACGTTTAGTTCCAACTGTATTCCTATCAGCATATAATTTTCCTCTACTCCTTCTATTTCCGAACTCGGGGAACGTTTAGTTCCAACTGTATTCCTATCAGCATATAATTTTCCTCTACTCCTTCTATTTCCGAACTCGGGGAACGTTTAGTTCCAACTGTATTCCTATCAGCATATAATTTTCCTCTACTCCTTTTATTTCCGAACTCGGGAACGTTTAGTTCCAACTGTATTCCTATCAGCATATAATTTTCCTCTACTCCTTTTATTTCCGAACCCGGGAACGTTTAGTTCCAACTGTATTCCTATCAGCATATAACTTTCCTCTCACGCAAGGAAGAATCAGTCATCTAATACTAGCTATCATTAAATAAGATGATAATTTTTTAGGGAGACAGACCGATTTGGGCTTATAATAAGAGACAATTTTAGATCATACATGAAAACAATGCAATAAAAGAATAATTCAAGACAATTTTTTTAGGGAGACAGACCGATTTGGACTAAAAATAAGAAAATTTTTAGATCATACAGGAAAACAATGCAATAAAAGAATAATTCAAGACAATTTTTTAGGGAGACAGACCGATTTGGACTAAAAATAAGAAAATTTTTAGATCATACAGGAAAAAAATGCAATAAAAGAATAATTCAAGACAATTTTTTAGGGAGACAGACAGATTTGGACTAAAAATAAGAAAATTTTTAGATCATACAGGAAAACAATGCAATAAAAGAATAATTCATATTTTCTTTCCAGAAAGTGATCACTTCCATAAGAGGTTGCAGTTCGTTAGCATAGCCTACATCTGACAATTATGTCATACAATGGGTGTGGCCGAATACTCACTAGAGAGAGAGTAATGCTGATATACCTTACATATATATCTATTTATAATAGAGCAAGAGAGTATAACTGGCTGTTATTAGTAATATAACAAAGTGCTTGTTTAAAGTAGAGCAGTTTTATAAGTTACTATGTTGTTATATTGGGTTGGTGATCATTTACTAAAGAGCAGTTAACATTTACCTCTGGTTATGTAAATACTTATCTCACTAGTCTGTATATAGATATTGGATTAAAAGGATTACTGTAACTTCGGTTGAAGACAATAAAGAAGGTTTAAGGACATCGGTATTATCTCTGATTATTCCACCAAGTACAATTGGGATATAACAAATGCTGCTTGAAAACGAATGGCTAAATGTGAATAAAGAAAACATATATGAGAGAAACTACGGCCGGTGAAGTTTAAAGAATACCGATGATTAAATATTTACCTTAGAGAAATGATAATAAATGATATAGCGTTCCATTCAGTAACTATACAAATATACAAAATCTATTTTGGTCCTAGTTCTAATCATTCTGAGGGATAAACATCACCGTGATAACCAGGAACTAAGAAATTTGGAATGAATGAATGATTTAAAAGTTTTCAGGCATCCTGACATCTAAGGTCATTGACGCCGAGGAAATTTGGAAAGAGCCGGAGACAACGCTCTTAATGTTGCAATACTGAAGGTTGAGAAAACAAAAATTTAATATCATACAAGTTTAAGCGACAGAGATGGCGAATATTTCATCACATATATCATAAAATGCGGAGGAGATGAAAATTTCGGTGTAAAGGTTCTTGTTACTGGAGTCAGAATGAAATTATGTAAAAAAAAAAAAAAAAAAAAAAAAATAATAATAATAATAATAATAAATAAAAAACCGATCTTACAATAGATGAGAGAGTAATATAATTTCGCACTTAAAACTGTTATTTCAGATTCTTTATACAAAAACAAAATACTTCTCAATTCACACAAATTTCTATGTTTGCATTGTAGGGAATCGTTCATTTATGACTAGTGGTATTTCATATTTTCTCAAATAGAAAGAGGTCAGCAATGAAATAAAGAAACTAATAAAAGCACTGAGTGAAGACCTCCGCCACAGCAACTTATTTCCTGACCTTTTGGACGTTTTGCTCGTCCGTGACCTTGAACTTGACCTTAGATCTTCCAAAATTTAATCATTTACAGCTCTTTTCATAAGTTTAAAATCCCTGCAAATTTCATTATTTTACGATTGAAATAGTGACCGTATGGTTGATGACCAGAATTTCACCCTTTTCTTTACCTTGAACTCGACATTGACCTTCGGCCTTGACATGTATTAATTAGCGTGGATTTTTTTACACTCGAATATGAAACAAGTTTGAAGTCTCTGTGACAACGATGTCCAAATTTATGGCTGAATACGTGAATTGGACATTTTGCTTGACCGTGACCTTGACATCTGACCTTCACCTTCCAAAAATAATTAAATTCCAGCTTTTAACAAAACATTTAATCCCTACAACTTTCATTATTCTACGATTAACATTGGGGCCAGGAAGTTGTTCACAAACAAACAAACACACAAACAGGGGCGGAAACATAACCTCCTTCCAACTTCGTTGGCAGATGTAATTAAACTTTAAATCATGTCCTACTCCTCTTCTTTTTTTAATACTAACCTCAAAGTAATGAGTTCCAACTATCTTCATTCTATTTAATTTCTTGAAATCCTGAAATTAAGGCTTCTCTTCTCTCTATTTAATGGACTATTTTTAGGAGGTGAGGAATTCTGCAGCACGACAGACCTCTGTTGCAGACAGCGTAAAGGGGAAAACATTCAGTTAATTTAGAACAGATAACGATACTAGCAGCTCCTATTCCCTTAGCCTCCGGAGAAACCTGATAATGTTTGACACAACGAAAGCAAGGCATGGAAGGAAAATGACCTGAGAAAACTTAACACAGAATGTTTTGAGTTTAAGCACAACGATCTTTGAAAAATAAAATAAAATAAACATAGGAAACATAGGAAATTAAAAAAAGTTAAAACATGGACATGATCTACATAAACTAGAAAATTTGGATCTATAGGGAAAACGAAGAACTATACCTGCAGGAAATTAATCAAGCAAGGAGAATGAACTTAGTCTTGACGCATATATATACGCTAAACCAGAACAAGACCATGAAAATGGAGAAAAAAATCAATATGAATGAAGAAGTAGTGAAAGAATTACTTTAATATTAATCAAAATAAGGTAAATGTTGAATATTCACTTGCATCGTTATGTAATCCCATTACAAAGAAAGCGTTCTTTACAATACAGCTGTAATTAGAAGAAATTGTTTAGTTTAATCGTCATCGTTAGATCTATAAGGAGCATATATTCAGTGCAAACGTGTGGTAATCTTCCTCTTGAAACATTCTTACAGCAATTTCATTTTACTCATAACACGATACATACTATACCAGGGGTTCCTCAAGGGGATGGAGTCATAAAATTTAAGATTCTTTTGCGACCTAAGTTTTGTTAAGTTCAGTTGTTTATCGTCTCGTTTCTAACACGATAATTAAGGCAGTGAACAAGACGTTTGCATAATTTTACGTACATAGTTCTGCATACCTGTGAATTTTCATTTAATACTAACACGACTGCATTCAAAGCTTAAGATATAAACACAGAATATACGTAAACAACTGCTATACTACCCAACTTGTATACTACCCCCCCCCCCAAACACACACACACACACACACACACACACATATATATATATATATATATATATATATATATATATATATATATATATATATATATATATATATATATATATATATAACTTGTCACATTCAAGCGAAAGGTAGGCTCAAGTTTAGAGTTAGTAATAAACCGAACAACAGAGGAACTATTAATAATCTCTTCTCTTTATTGCACATATAGCAAACGTTTCAGGAAATCATTCTTATCAACAGAGCTACAAATAAAATCATGAAAATATTTTTTTTCACAATAGACATTGATTAAATAGTACGATTTTCCATTCAAATAGTTTTACTGTCTCTCTATAGTCCATTTCTTTTAGCGATGCATATT
>NC_090725.1:71738384-71753384 GCF_036898095.1 Palaemon carinicauda
CTTTCCATCTACCTGATGCTTCTTCCTTTCTTTAGTGTTACCTCAATTTTTGTCTGATCGTATTTACGAATTTCTTGGGTGTTTAGCTTGTTGTTTTGGATAGTTCAACTTATTCTACTTCATCTCTCTTAGATTTTAGACTCATTTCCAATTTTTTTTTCTATTAGGTTTATGTCGTTTTCTGTTAAGTTTTCCTTGAACTAGTTTAGGAACTTGCCCACCAATTTCTTGTCTTAAATTAAATTAATAGTTCTATTTTCAGTAATTTCATCTTTATCTTTTTTAATTTATTCATGTATATACATATGTATATATACATATATATAATATATATATATACATATATATAAATATATATATACATATACATATATATATACACATTGTCTATATGTGTATATATATATATATATATATATACGTATAAATTACATATACATACATATATATGCACACATATATATGTATGCACATATATGTATGTGTGTGTTTGTGTATGTGTGAGTATTCTGACAGAGGTTAGGTCATATTTTCATGATGCTGTATTGAACTCTTTTTTTTAGAAATCATCTACATATTAGTTGTTCAAATCATTACCTAGTGTTCCGGTGGCGCCAACAGTGGAGGCTGCATCGTTCATCTAAGGAGAATTCTTTTCTCCGTTACAGAAGATGACTATTTCCAGAATTTCTGTCATAAAGGGCTTCTCGACTAGTTTCAAGTGGTGAATAGCAACTTCGTGTAATTTTTTAAGAGAGTCTGGCTTGAAACTTGAAGACACTGTTCCCTCTTAATTACATCAGTTGTATTGGATAATGGATGACGACGAGCGAAATCTACCATCAATCCATCTTGCTCTTTGTCGCTGGTTGGTCAGGGCACCAGCCACCCGGTGAAATACTACTGCTAAAGAGTTACTGGGTCCTTGCACTAGCCAGACAGTACTATATTGAATCCCTCTCTCTGTCTACGGCTCATTTTGCTTTGCCTACTCATACACGGAATAGTCTGGCTTACTCTTACCACATTCTCCTCTGTACTTGTACACCTGAAACCACCGAGGTCCCCAAACAATTCTTCGTCGTTCAAGGGGTTAACTACTGCAATGTAAATGTTCAGTGGCTTCTTTCCTCTTGGTAAGGTAGGAGACTCTTTAGCTATGGTGAACAGCTCTTCAAGGAGAAGGGCACTCCAAAATCAAACCAATGTTCTCTAGTCTTGGGTAGTGCCATAGCCTGTGTACCATGCCCTTTCACTGTCTTGGATTGGAGTTCTAATGCTTGAGGGTACACTCGACCACGCTATTCTATTTTATTTCTCTTCCTCTTGTTTTTCTTTTAATTCTTATAGTTTATATGCGGAGGCTCTAATCTAATGTTGTTACTGTTCTTGAAATAGTCTATGTTGATTGTTTATTCTTCTCTTATAGTTTATTTATTGCCTTGTTTCCTTTCTTCACTAGGATACCATTGTTGGAGCTCTTGGACTTAGAGCATCTTGCTTTTCCAACTAGGATTATAGCCTAGCTTGTAATAATAATAATAATAATAATAATAATAATAATAATAAATAATAATAAATCTTGCTTTTCCAACTAGGATTATAGCCTAGCTTGTAATAATAATAATAATAATAATAATAATAATAATAATAATAATAAATCTTGCTTTTCCAACTAGGATTATAGCCTAGCTTGTAATAATAATAATAATAATACATCTTGCTTTTCCAACTAGGATTATAGCCTAGCTTGTAATAATAATAATAATAATAATAATAATAATAATAATAATAATAATAAATAATAATAATTATAATAATAATAAATAATAATAATAATAATAATAATAATAAATAATAATAATTATAATAATAAATAATAATAATAAATAATAATAATTATAATAATAATAAATAATAATAATAAATAATAAACAATAATAATCATAATAATAATAAATAATAACAACAACAACAACAACAACAACAACAATAACAGTAACAATGATGATGATGATGATGATAATAATAATAAAAATAATAATAATAATAATAATAATAATAATAATCCCTTTCTATCCTTCAATAAACAATTATTTTCTGTATGTTCAGTTGTCGAGCTATATTCGCTTTCGAGACATTAGCCTCGTATATATTCATGATAGAATTATGCAATGCGAGAGAACATTTCGTTCTTTTATTATGAGACAAAAGAACTGCACACGTAATCTCTCGTTGACAGATGATTGGGTTAATATTCTTGAATCGTCTGTTCAATTCTGTTTTACGTCAGTGTTATCTTACTCGGGAGTCAGAAGCAGTTAGAATATTTCCACAGACTACATTTACTATAGTCCATTTCTTTTAGCGATGCATATTTGCACCGACTCGCAGCGGTGCCCTTTTAGCTTGGAAAAGGTTCCGGATCGCTGATTGGTTGGACAAGATAATTCTAACCAATCAGCGATCCGGAAACTTTTCCGAGCTAAAAGGGCACCGCCGCGAGTCTGTGCAAATATGCATTGCTAAAAGAAATGGACTATAATTATGATTGTATTCTTATTGATATATTGAACACTCCCAAGTCAGTGGTGAATTAAAATTGAAGATTTGGCTACTTATTGAATTAATAAGAGATATAGTAAATAATAGAAATTCCAAGTGGAAATCCCTAATTGGCAACTTTTGCTTTAATCGTTTTTTTTTTTTTTTTTTTTAACTTAACGGTTGCACAATCTGACTTCAGTAAGTATATACGAAAATTATGCATCAATAATTATCGAAATCCAATTATGATTAAAAAAAACAAAAAAACTTATGAGTGAAATATGAAGTTTATAAAAGGATTTACAATGATTACTAATTTGTTCACATTCTAAATGAAGGGAAATTTTCATAAGGTTTCATATTTATTCCGAATCAATTATGTAAATAAAAGGATTTTCTCTGAAAGAAAATAAATCATAGCTAAAATATCTATACCATCATGTAATGAAAATATAATGTAATGAAAAAATAATTAAAAGCTTCTTCAACGAAACTTTTCGGACGAGGTAGTGCTTTCATACTAGCCGGATATACATTGTACAATATATATATATATATATATATATATATATATATATATATATATATATATGCATATATATATATATATATATATATATATATATGTATATATATATATATATATATATATATAGGCCTATATATATATATATATATATATATATATATATATATCAAAGAAAACTGCCGGAAAAAAAATCGAAAAAATAATTTATTTTCTCTCACTTGAGAGCTATTAAATATAAATTGCACAGTTATAGAAGCCTTTTTACTTTTCCTTATCTAGTTACAAAACGATATATATACATAAACAAAATAAAAGGCAATAGTACCAATTTAAAATTAAAAGTTAAATAACATGCTGAATATCTCTTCTACCTGAGACCAATGTTAAATACTTTCAAGAATATTCCCCGTCCAGGCTGTAAAAAATACATAAAAAATATCTCCTACCTCTCGACGGTCACAACTACACTGAATATCTCTAGTATTCCAGTTCAATGTTGAACTTTTTCAAGAATGTTACACGTCTAGACTGTAACAAATACATAAAATATTACTCCTACCTCTCGGTGGTCACAAATACACAATATCTCTCGTACTCTAGTTCAATGTTGAACACTTTCAACAATATTTCATGTCTCGACTGTGAAAAATACACTGAATATCAAGCATACTAAAGTCCAATCTTGAACACTTTCAACAATATTTCATGTCTAGACTGTGAAAAATACACTGAATATCAAGCATACTAAAGTCCAATCTTGAACACTTTCAACAATATTTCATGTCTAGACTGTGAAAAATACACTGAATATCAAGCATACTAAAGTCCAATCTTGAACACTTTCAACAATATTTCATGTCTAGACTGTGAAAAATACACTGAATATCAAGCATACTAAAGTCCAATCTTGAACACTTTCAACAATATTTCATGTCTAGACTGTGAAAAATACACTGAATATCAAGCATACTAAAGTCCAATCTTGAACACTTTCAACAATATTTCATGTCTAGACTGTGAAAAATACACTGAATATCAAGCATACTAAAGTCCAATCTTGAATACCTTCAAGGATATTTCATGTCTCGACTGTCAACAATATACTGAATAGATCTCTTACCGCACTCCAGTGTTGAATAATTTCAAGAATATTTCATGTCTCAACTGTCGAAAATACACTGATTATCTCTTATACAGAAGTCCAATGATGAATACTTTCAGGAATACTTCCTGTCTCGACTGTCAAAAATACACTGAATATCTCTCGTGCTCCTGTCCAATGTTGAATACTTTCAGGAATATTTCTTGTCTCGACTGTCATAAATACACTGAATATCTCTCGTGCTCCTGTCCAATGTCGAATACTTTCAGGAATATTTCATGTCTCGACTAAATACATTGAATATCTCTCGTACTCCTGTCCAATGTTGAATACTTTCATAATATTTCATGTCTCGACTGTCTAAAATACACTGAATATCTCTTGTACTCCTGTCCAATGTTGAATACTTTCATCGACTGTCAAAAATACAGTAAATATCTCTCGTACTCTTGTCCAATGCTGAATACTTTCAGGAATATTTCATGTCTCGACTGTCTAAAATACACTCAATATCTGTCATACTACACTCCAATGTTGAATACTTTCAAGAATATTTCATTTTTCGACTGTCACAAATACAATGAATATCTCTCGTATTCCAGTTCAATGTTGAATACTTCCAAGAAAATTCCATGTCTCGACTGTCAAAAATGCACTGAATATCTCACATGCCACAGTCCAATGCTGACTACTCTGAAGAATATTTCAAGTCTGAACTGTCACAATTAGACTGCATATTTCTCCTACCACAGTCCAGTGATGAATACTTTCTTGAATATTTCATGTCTTAACTGTCAAATACTACACCGATTGTCTCATCCACCATAGTCTAATATTGTATACTTTCAAGAATATTTCAAGTGTCGACTGTCATAATTGAAGGTCTCAAGTTTCAATTTCTCAATAATTTAACCAACTTTATGATTGTGAAATATGATTAACATCCTCTCTGATAAACCTTAGTGAAAATTACAAAGATTTTACATATAACTAAATTTTAAATATGCACATATAAGATCAACACATGCTGCGTGAACATGAACACAACTCAATACGAAACTTACAAAAGAATCTCTAATAGCGTTGTGTATGTATATATATATATATATATATATATATATATACATATATATATATATATATATATATATATATATATATATATATATATATATATATATATATATATGCTAAGTATGCCTGCTGTTTATGTAGACGTACAAGAGCTTTGATTGTTTTTTTATGGAATTTGGGCTACATGGTCCAGTGCTAGTGCCGGGAAGTCATTCAACGCCTAGGTCCAGTAAGGCGAAACCCCTTCAGTACTTGCATTTTGAAAAAAAAATAAAAAGGAAGGAAGGGTAAATAAAATGCCAAGATATGAGAGCAGCCTGGGACAGAGAGGCTGCTGCACGGATTATGTTAGTAGTTTTCTCTAACTTCTGACAAGTACAGACACATCCAGTGACATCAAATATTTATGCAATATATTTATAATGTGCTGTTAACCATTTTGAAGAGTGGGGGGAGCACACAGACACAGCCTCGCGGTTTCTGTGCATATGTGCAAGGAGCAAAATACAATGAAATGGGCCGTCAGTTCAATGTAAAACTGACTCAATTATGTTAAGACCCATATTAGCCAGATACTAAAAGGCCTATACTTCCCCATAGAATAAATATTTTTAAGAAATAATATCAATATTAATCAATGAAAAGACATCTATTCCATTAAAAAAATCTACGTAATATATAAACAATCATATAGCTTTGGTTCTCAATTCAAAATGATTCGTAAAATAATAGCATTTTCACTTCTACAAGCTAAACAATTATTCAATTTTTCTTTTTCTTCTTATAAATATTCCAATCTTGATGAATCTGAAAATATGATTTGCAGCTTTATCGAAAACATCCCTACTAAATTTCACGCACCCATTCACGTACTTTTTTTTCCGATTTTCCTTTCATGTTTTAATTCATTTATGCCTGAGGGAGGGAGAGGGAGAGGGAGGGAGAGGGAGAGGGAGGGAGAGGGAGGGAGAGGGAGGGAGGGAGAGGGAGGGAGAGGGAGGGAGGGAGAGGGAGGGAGGGAGAGAGGGAGGGAGGGAGAGGGAGGGAAAGGGAGGGAGGGGGTAAGCATTAAAGCGTTATGGCATTCCGCAATCGAGAGATTCGGTTCTATTATACGATGTCGAATGCAATCCAATACCAGCTGCTTTCCACCGGCCTCAATATAACACTTCCTCTCGTCATATATGTGTATAAATACAAACAATCCACGCCACAGAGTATGAAAATATACATACACACACTCAAAACTATTGTATATTACTACAATATATATATTTCTCTCTCTCTCTCTCTCTCTCTCTCTCTCTCTCTCTCTCTCTCTCTCTCTCTCTCTCTCTCTCTCTGTATTATATATATATATATATATATATATATATATATATATATATATATATATATATATATATATATATATATATATAAAGAATGAAGAAAAATATATTTTAATGTTGTACAACTTTTGAGTTTATTTCCTAACAGACTAGCAAAATCCAATATATGTATGTATGCACGCATATATATATATATATATATATATATATATATATATATATATATATATATATATATATATACATATATATATATACACACACATATATATATATATATATATATATATATATATATATATATATATATTTGGGCTCAAGCCATGTTGTCCTGATGGAAGGTTCTTAAGAGTAGCTTCCTAAGGGACATTTGACTACAGTGATATTCCCAGAGAATTTACCTTTAGGTCTCAAGAATTCTAACTCCTGGCGCGAATATCCTTAAATTTCTCTCAAGGATATCGCATAATATCAGGGGACGTATTCTTGACACGCCACATAGCAATCTGCACCCTGAAGAGCGTTTACGCTTCGAGGGGGAAAGTGGCAGAATTAGATGGGTAGCCGTATCAAGGTTACCCTAGTTCCCATACTACTATTGAGTATCAACAACAGCGCCATATTCAATATGGCGGACATTCCTAATTCTGTAGCGATTTCGCACGGTGGTGTTCCCTGTTGATCTGACATTTTCGATCTATTTTCAAGGATTATAATTAGGCTATCTCCAGCTTCTTTTCCCTCTGTTAAGTTAAGCATTGAGTCTTTACAATATGTGTATTTTGGCTCCTGTCTCACAGTGAAATTAAACTAATTCATTGTGTTTAGGAGCTAGGCCTGATACTGAAGGCGCCATGGGCGCTGTCGTTCATTAGGCATGTGTTATTTAGTTAGCAGAAAGACATTCCCGGTTTAAATAGCATTAATATTTAATCATGGAAGCTATTTAGGCTTTTTATACTTGTAAAGATATTTATATGCATAATTTTCCTTTTCTGTGTCGATCCTGTATGTCAGTTTCGGTGATATAGGTAACCGAGATCTCGTCTTGCCTAGGTAAAACCTAACCTAGGCAACATATACTATCGACATTCCCCGGTTACCCACGTGTATTTGTTATCAATTCATCTGAGAATAATATCTCCTAGAATTTTTATTTAACCGATGCTCGTCTCTAATAGAGATTTAAGGGTAATCTCTCTTCCCTCCGAGTGTGGCCTTAGGCTACAACCCTAGTGGGTCGTACCTCTAGTTTTAATTCAGGCATGACTAGCCTAGGGTTTTCTGTCTCTTCCCTTAACAGCAGATTGCAAGTTTTGGGATTCGTTCAGAACCTTGTTCCGGCAGTCGGTAGGCAGGGTGAATAGTCATTCCCCTGCCGGCTAGGCTGCCGGCATAGGAGGCTAGCCCTCCCTAGGCTACACCTGAAGTGGTTGTATGATGCCACCACCTTCTCCCTGTGGCCTAGTAGACTAGTCCTTTGCTCGCAGACCCTAGGCTGAAGAGTAGTACACTTCTGAGGCCTAGGATGGCGCAGCAATGGAACTCTGTTTCTCCTTTGTTGAGAGGAGGAGGCACTGCTGCCGTTCCCTTAACTGTATTGGCAGACCCTAAGCTGGAGAATACAAGATTCTCCTGCCGCCTAGGATGGAGGCGATAATGAAACAGAGTTTCTTTAGGGTGTGTAGGTCCTGCAACATTGCCGGCTCCTTCCACACTTCATACAGGACCCCTTTCCCTCCCCACTCTGTTCTTTTATGATGGCTGAGCCATTGTCTTTCTTGAGCCGGCGTCCTGCAATCTCACTGTTGCCGGTGGGTTGCCGGGGCCGGCCAGACTCCCTCTCTGCAGCCGTTGTCAGGCTGCCGGCGACTATACCAGCTGCAGGCAGCCATGACAACTGCTGCGGGCTGCCGGCGACCATGTGTTTTATAACTGTCGGCGGCTATGGCGGCTGCAGGCGGGGATGCATGCTGTTGGTAGCCATGTCATCTATCGGCAGCCATGCCGGCTGACAGCTGCCAGCAACCATGATGGCTGTGGATGGGAAGTCCCTTCTGTTATCAAGGTTCTTCAGTTCTCCCTTGGACTGCTGGCCACAAGTTCTGTTGTCGGGGCTGCCGCCGGCCAGGCAGGCATGGATAGATGCTGACTCAGCCGGCAGCATGCTGACTGTACTAGTGCTGCCGGAGGGTAGCCTGCCAGTGATGTGCCGGCGGGACCTTGCCGACGATAGTACTGTGGTTGGATGGAAGCCTGAATGTTACATTCTCCCTTTCCATTTGAACCTTCTTTCCGGAGAAAGGCAGTAAAATTAGATTTTTACATCCTTAATTACTGTATAGATACACAGTAATAGGTAGCCTTCACTCCATGCTGTCTCTCTTTTAGGTAGCATGCTGGATATGCCGGCAGGAACTAGCTATGCCGGCTAGCCTATATGCCGGCTGAATTACAGCATATGTTTATACAGGTAGTCAGTATATTTACAGTACAGGATATACTGCAGATAGAAAAACTACTGTATATATTATACTAGTAGTTATTTTCCAATATATCTTGGATATCCTTGCCCGGGTGTTTGCTGAGACCAATCCTATATTGAAAGAATAAAATTCCTTCAATATTCTGATTAGAAATCAGTTTTCATATTACCCTACAATATTAAATATTTTAAAGGGTTGGTGGTATTACACTTCTAACCCTTAAGGGGTAGAACCCTTATCCTTGAGTCTCCCTGATCGGGAAACTCTATGTTTTAATATTGTAAGGGAGGCCACAGCAAATAGTTTGGGTAGGATACACAAATATATGTCTTTTATTCTTCCTAGTCCAGCTGACGTCATGCTGGCTGGACCGTGCTGTCAGATGCTTGCCACAAAGGCAGCACACAGGCTGAACTACATTATATATAATTATACAGTAGCCAGTAATTTGCAATATAGTATATACTGCAAACAGAAAACTATAGTATGATCATACAGTAGTTATTTCTAACATATCTTGGGTACCCTTGTGCGGGCTTCTGCTGGTATCGTTCCTATATTGAAAGAATAGAATTTCTTCAATACTCTGATTAGAAATCAGTCATCCTTACCCCACAGTGTTAAGAATAAAAAGGGCAGTGACTTGTACACTTCTCTACCCCTAGAGGTTAGAACCCTTTAATGGAATTCCCTTGATAGAGGAATCTCCTTATATTTAATACTGAGGGGAGGTAACAGCATTTGCTTGCAGGGGATACACAAGTATGTGTCTCCCACTATCCCTTCTAGCTTACTATCCTAAGCTATTTGTTAAAAGATGACTTTTATATATTGCTTATCAGTGAGATAATCAATTGTATACTCATTCTGCTTTCCTTTCTTTACAGGAGGAACCCCAGATGACATGTGTTGCAGTCTTCTGCAATATCAAGAGTAAGTGTCTTTACGGTAATAATACATGCAGGTTTCATGCCCCCTACAATATTATTTCCGAATCCTTGCATTATTGGAACTCGCAAGTGTACAATGTATGTCAGACCTTAATGTCCGAGGGTTTCGAGAATCCCAAGTCGATAGAGTCTAGGGATGCAGCTCATAACAAACTACGCAATTGGGTGAGAGGCTTCCAGAAAATCTCTCCGGGACCATACCTACCTAATGAAAGGATGCGTAACCTACTATTCCCGAAAGCAAGTAAGGAAATAGTGGTGCCACAGGCACGAGTAACACCTCCCTGCTGCCAGATATCCTTTGGGGAGGAGGGCAGGAAGCCCCCACGGGAGGAGGGGGAGAATGTCGTGTCGAAATTGCTTCTGTCTGTGCTGGCTCTAGAGCCATTGATATCGACATCTTCACCCCCTACCCCTCTATTAGAGGGAATGGACCAATTATGGGTCCAAATGAAAGGTCTAATAGAAAACCTTCGAAAACAAGATGAAAAGGGGTCATACAAACGACCCAGAGACCAAGACCTTCTGACATGCTCCAAAACCAATCCCTGAAGGTTTGCAGAGCTTATGCCGATTTTAAACGGCAAACTCTACATCTCGGAGAAGATGGGCGCTGTTCCTTTGAACAAAATCCAATTTTGGCCAAGCTTTGACGCTTTCCCTAATTGCTTCATTTGTCTAAGACATGAACCAACATCAAGGAAAGATACGGGACTGAAGGAGGTCATGGTTCTCGACCATGACAAGGCACAGGCTATTTTGTCAAGTAGCCTGAGAAAGGCAGGTTACTTGGTGTCGAAAGTAGTCACACTAGGTAACAAACACCCTTCCTTTCTTGTTCCTGCTTCAATATCACTCCCCATTACGTGGAAAGCATTTAAATCTGTTGCTAAGGCAGTGGAAGCAGGTGGACCTTGTCCTGCACTCGAGGAGTGCAAGCCTCTGTCACTAGCCTTTCCCAGGCAGGAGAAGGATTGGAAGGAAGTCCACTTAACCTTTTCAGTAGGAAGACTAGACGCGGATGTTGCTAGTCGACAGTTTGGTGAGAATCTTCCTAAACTATCGGAGTTTCTTTTGTATAACCAACAAGAGACAAAGGAGAGACTTGCAGCCTCCCTATCCTTACAGAACTGCATAGAGTTGTGTTTGACCCACCAAACTACCCCAGACACGCTCATGGTTTTGGCCAAAATGCATATGGCCACCTTAGTAAAGGACCTTTATGCCTTTATGAAGGCTAGGAGAGCCTGTAGAGAGTTTGTGCTCGCTGCCGCGACAGTGAAACACGAAACTAATAAGCTGATTTCTTCCAAAATCTGGGGTAGAGACCTCTTTCCAAACGAGATAGTTAGAAAGACGATTAAGGAGGCCACCACGGAGAACATAGGGCTTCTCCGAAAGTGGGGCATCTTTTTAAAGAGAAAGTCTTCCGCAGTTGTGGGTCCCCAACCTAAAAGGAAGACGGAAAAGTCTAGTAGTTTTCCTCGGGATGTTCAACAACATCCCACAGTCACAATGACCGCGGTGGCACAAGCAAGCGGTCGGTTATGTAAACCTTCTGATTATGCAAAGCAAACAGACGCTTCTGGTAGGAGGGAGGTTCCTTCAGGATCGCTGGACCTTCAATCCTCGAGTCCAAGGCCTAATCAAGATGGGACTAGGATGGGAAGTAGACATGCCTCCACCATCATTTCCTCAACTCTTCCTACACTCCAAAACCCTAAACATAGTCCTAAGCATCTTCACAGGATTAGCGGACACAGTCACGCAAAAACCAAGCCTGAATGAAAGGCTGGGGTGGGTAGCACCCGTAGTGGCTGGTCTATGATCATCCAAGGAAGTGATCCGGTTCCCGGAACATCGGGAATGCAAGATAAGCTTCAAGAAGTCTCAATTCCCTCCAGCTCAAAGGCTTCAATGGCTAAAAAACCATTGAAACCTGTGGTCACACCAACTCTCCTTTTCCTTGGGAATGTAAAAGGAGATCGCAGGGTTTGTCAAGAGACTAAGGTAATCAGTCAGGATTCCAGGATGCTAACAGGGAGAAGTTCAGTACTCTATCCAGTTTGCAATACAGACAGATCCAGTGCTAAGAGCACAACTGATAGATGCGTTAGGAGTCTGGAGAAGATACGCATCAAATGCTCGAAGAGATCTAAAAGGACCGATAGTGGTCTTTCCTTAATCGCTTCTCTTGCAATGGTCAAAGGCCAAAAGCCTATTGAAGACCATGTTGGTCCTGTCATGGAGGGAGAAACTCTCTCCACACAAATCAGACCACCTCAGGTTGATCTGGGACATCGAAGCGATAATGAGATGTCAGAACTGACAAGGTTAGAGAACGTCTCATACAGGCTAGGTGACGTTAACCATCCCTTACCTCAAGGGATGGCACCTATCAGCAGTTCATATACAATCGATCCGCAAGGTGACAGCGGATGCTCTACTTGGGCTCAAGCCGGTAGAGTTGGAATGATCCACGGATGCAAACCTATTCTTTCCCAGATGGGAACAAGTCCAAGAACTGCAGATCGACCTCTTCATTACGAGCGTCATCAAAAAACTACCTCGATAAGTAGCCCCATACGAGGATCCTCTAGTGGAGATAACAGACATCATGTCTCTAGTGTAGAAGGGATGGACTCAGGAATTCCTGGTCATCCCATCCAATCTCCTGCTGAAGGTCCTCAACATACTGAGTTCCTTCCAGGGTGGAGTGGCTCTGTGGACTCCCAAGTAGCCCAAGAGCAAACTGGTCCCTTTGCTGAAGGAACGGAAGCTGAGGCTGGCCCTAGTTCTGAACCCACGGCTATCTCAGAAGGTTCATTTTGATTTATCACAGAGAGCCCAGACCCTTCATTTCATGGTTTTCTTGCCCTAGCAGTTAGGAAAAGATTTGGGATCTCAGAAGGCAATATAGATTTCCTAGAAGAATACAAGTCTAAGTCAATTAGAAGACAATATGAGTCATTTTGGAAGAAGTGGGTTGTTTTAGTAATAGCTAAAGGACCGAAAGAAATTTCAATAAACTTCTGTCTGTCCTTCTTTGTCCACCTTCATAATCAAGGTCTGGCAGCCAACACGATAACCACGTGTAAGTCAGCCTTGACTAGACCTCTTCCATATGCCTTTCAAGTGGATCTGGCGGATGAAATCTTTAATATGATTCCGAAGGCATGTGCAAGGCTTAGGCATGCAGCACCGCCAAAACCCATCTCATGGTCTTTGGACAAGGTCTGCATTATGCCTCATCTGTGAACAATGAAGATTGTTCCCTTAAGGATCTAACCCAAAAGGTTATTTTTCTGTTCGCTATAGCCTCTGGGGCTAGAGTTAGTGAAATAGTGGCCCTATCCAGAGATGAGCCCCACATTCAGTTCACAGAAGTGAGAGAACTGAATCTCTTTCCTGATCCATCCTTTCTCGCTAAGAACGAGCTACCCACTAAGAGGTGGGGTCCCTGGAGAATCTGCCCTCTGAAGGAAGATATCTCTCTATGTCCTGTAGAGTGTCTAAAGGTCTATCTTCGTAGAACTTCAGACTTCTGAGGAGGACAGCTCTTTAAAGGAGAAACCTCTGGATCAAACTTGTCCCTGAAACAACTGAGGGTGAAGCTCACCTACTTTATTCGTAGAGCGGATCCTGACAGTACTCCCACAGGTCATGATCCGAGAAAGATTGCTTCATCACTGAACTTTTTTCAGTATATGGACTTTGAGTGTCTTCGCTCATATACTGGATGGAAATCATCCAGGGTGTTCTACAAACACTATGCTAAGCAGGTCCATGAACTGAAGCACTATGTGGTGGCGGCAGGTAGTGTATTAAAACCTGACGTCTAATTCAGCGATGAACAGTTAATTGATCGGGACCATCAATTAAAGGGAGAGGGTGTCAGCACTTTTAGTGTGATCCCCTCTTAGATAGTGTTACTAGGGTGACACTAACTCTGTTCAATACCTCAGGTGTGGAATTACTGTATACAGATAGCACTAGTGCAATGTGTATGTAGTACACAGTGCTGATAGAATATAACATGTACGGAAATTATGAAGAGAAATTTACTAAATCTTTTCTTCAGTCTGAGAGTGGCACTCATCGTTTCTTCCCTTTCAAAAAAGGAAAAATAATTTCTGTGTACGTCACAGGTATAATTCCTTTATCATTCCACATGCGTTTTACATGTTAATTCATTTAGCCATTTATTAGAAATAAACGTCTATTAGAATGTAATTGCCTACTAATTCGCCCAACAATTGCATGTTAAGATGCCAGAGTTCTTTGACTTACTGATGTAAGTATATTTCATATCATTGTATGCTTGCAAACAATGGATATAATGGACACTGATACTGGTTCGGCAATATATACAAACCATGAGACTGTTTGTATATTCAGTGTATACTTATGTTTGTTCATACAAAATATGCTAACCTTGAGGCCCCTTTTCTACCGTCTAGAATGACACTTCCCTGTAGGGGGCAGGAAGCACTAACATCGTTTATGATTAGCGATGATGACGGATAACGGTAACAAATTTGTCTCAAATGGTCCAAATGACCATAGAAATATTGTCCCAAGGTTAAGGCACTGATGAAAATCCACAGATACATTAATTCTCTGGTATGCTTCCATCAGGAAGACATGGCTTGAGCCCAAAAAACGGATTTGGAGCGAAGCGAAAAATCTATTTTTGGGTGAAATGGCCATGTCGTCCTGATGGACCCACCCTTCTTTTCTAAAGAAAAGATCTTCACAGTTTCCCTCCCGAACTACTGTATCTGTAGCACCATGCTCATTTCTACAAGGAATGTGCGCCATATTGAATATGGCGCTGTTGTGATACTCAATAGTAATATGGGAACTAGGGTAACCTTGATACAGCTCCCCTTCTAATTCTGCCACTTTCCCCCTCGAAGCGTAAACGCTATTCGGGGTGCAGATTGCTATGTGACGTGTCAAGAATACGTCCCCTGATATT
>NC_090725.1:71760884-71770884 GCF_036898095.1 Palaemon carinicauda
CTAAACCAGTGCTATTTTCTCCTGTTTTCCTTGGTGTCTGTTAAACCAGTGCTATTTTCTCCTGTTTTCCTTGGTGTCTGCTAAACCAGTGCTATTTTCTCCTGTTTTCCTTGCTGTATGCTAAACCAGTGCTATTTTCTCCATCAGATTCAGTTCTTCTGTTTATAGCATAGAGAGATGCGTGCGAGTTTTTCTGAGTAACAATTGCTTTTCTTCCCTACTATGAGGCTGCATAATAGTCTAAACGTCTCATGACATTGTTTCTAATTCCATTCATTTGGATAAATCTTTATTAGGAAACTTCAGCAGTCTTCTCCCGCTGTGAATCCTTTGAACGCCCAACCCCTTTTACCCCGGGGTATTTGGAAATTTCCAACCCTTAACCCCCAGGGGGTTATTTTTTTCCCAGCACATTTTGCATTATATTTTTTTTAAAATTGCTCTAACAGCCTTAATTTTTGTCATGGAGAGGTCAGGTTGGTCTCATTCTCTTGGAAAATGCCTGAATTTTCTCAAAAAAATTATCAAAAAATATGAAAAACTAATTTTTATAGCATTTCTTTGCAAGGACGTACCGGTACGTCCATGGGGGTAAAGGGATGGCTTTTGTGAAACGTACCAGTACGTCCTTTGGGGTAAAAGGATTGCCATTCAAACCGTTGTGGAGAAGGTGTTACAAACAAGCTAAGCAATTGCGATTCATCTTGAGCAGTTGAGAGAATTATACCTGGAAAGGGAAATGGAAAACTAGCTGACTGCAGAAAGGGAAAATAATAAATCCTAAAGGCGGAAGTAGAAATAGAAGTAGAGTTAGAAAAGAGGTTATAAAACCTAAACTAAATCTTCATTGAAACCAGCATTAATAGAATTGCATTTCTGAGAATCACTTGATAAAACTAAAAACTTCATTAGCATTTAAATTACCTATGTGACCCATATTACTTTTGGGTATGTTAAAAGGCCCATAAGCTTTAATTAGCTAATCGAATGATGAATGCGGCTTTTTAAGCCTAACCATTCTGGTGAAGCTCCTAAGTGGTTAGACATATCCAAGATATTAATGACCACACAAAAGTAATAAAAACAAGTAATTTTATAACCCTTTTCAATATCAAATGAAAGATAAATAAGGTCAAATGTTTTACAATTTGTGTAAGTAATATGATAATAATAATAGGGAAGTGGGGAATATGGGGAAAGAAAGAGTACCCCTGGATACAATCCAGTTTAGAGCTCAAAGGCAGGTACTCGGGATGGGAAAGATTAAGGAAATAGGGAGAAAGAGAAGTACTGGAGAAGAATAAAAGAGAGGGGCAGACCCTCTTGCGATATTAGGGAATTGGTATTATTATTTTAGTCATTATATATATTATTGTGTAAGTAAAACATTCAAACTTCAAGAATTTTCCTCCGAGTAATCAAAAGCTCTCAAGAAATGTTTAAAATAGGCTGAAGTTTATCATTTCTATGAGCTGGTAAACTAGAGTTACTAGATAGTTCAAACAGCCTAAAAGAGAAATACCAGTCAATGCGATAATGTATACTGAACATAAGCAGATGAAAGATTAGTTATTAGCTGCTTCCATGGCTAAAGGTTCTATATTCAATCAAAAGATTGGAGAACTTTGTACAAGTACTGGTCAAAACACAAGAAATTTCAAAAGATGATCATTAAGGCCTTAGCCATGACCTCTCTCCGGGTGGTATCCACGGTCGATCGGTGGTCGGTTGCGTTATCAGACTTTGCTTGTTTAAAAGGCTGTAAATACCAGAGGACAAGGCTAAGTTCCTCAGACTTGGGCTGTCGGAGGCTCTACGAAATCTTATCACGGAGATAGCACTGTGATCTTTGAAAGCTCATTGTTGAACCCTGGCATACCCTATTGCTCCATTGCAAGACCTCGACACTTCTCGTTCATTTGTATCAAGGGTTTTGGGTTCCTCATGTGTGTCATCAAGTTGAAAAATTTCTCTAACAGGGTGTTCATTGCAAGAGTTCATGACCTCTTTCCCTCTGCCGCTCTGACTAGCGTTCACCATAATCGCCATCATATTCAAGTCTTAAATATACACCTTTAGTACTGACGATAAAACAAATACCTATAAGAAAGACTTGAATAAAAAAAGACACTGCGATTTAGCAAGGGTACCTGCAATAATTAGTTCTCTTTCCTGTTACCCAAAGATATTTTGCCTCCCAACTAATTTCCTGTAATACAGCATTCAAACTTATTATAATTTTCCACAATTTCGACGAAATCTTTTCGAATTAACAACTGATTCGGACTCCTGTGATGACCAACTATATAACAAGTTTACGCCTTGAGGTAGCTTATTGGAAACTTGCCTGGCTGCCAATCTGTTGGACGGGGGTTCGATAAACGCTCAGGCTCGATAGTTTCTTGTAGTGTCGGTAACCTCATCATTCATGTGAGAAAAGAGTAGTTGGTTCGTGGGAGCCTTAAGGTCTACCTGTTAGGTCATCAGCAGCATTGCCTTTCCCTCCCTAGTCCTAGCCTGATGGGGGGGGGGGGGGGGCTTGGACGATGATCATGTGTAGATATGGTCAGTCTCTTGGGCATTGTCCTGTCTCTCGGGTATTTTCCCTTTCCACTGCTATTCGTGTGCGCCCTTTAAACCTTTTAATAAAATCCACCCTCTAGCTTTTACGTCACGCGACTATTAACAGGCTGAGAAATTCTGATGTGGCCACAAAAAAAAATTATCTCTGCCGTGCATAACTTTCAATACCGATTACAGAACTTGATGGTATCTAGATTATTGATTGTATGGCAATACGGATGATGCATTAATATAATAAACAACAATATCAATTTAGAGTAACCAGGCATTTATGGAAAAAGTGAAATTATTATTAAAAGCAGTATACTATAAGCCCAAGGGCACCAACAGGGAAAATAGCCCAGTGAGAAAAGGAAATAAGGAAATTAGTCCATGAGCCAGACCAAATTTGACTACCAAATTAGTGAACAGATCCAATCATGATTTTTGGTTAGCTTGATGTCTGAAGTATCCAAAAACAGGTCTTGGACATTTCAGTTCGGTAGCTCTGTGCCCCAGTGGTGGCCATCTTTAAAAATGGCCGCCGTTTTCGAGCTCTATGGTAGGTGTTATAAAATCTACCCATAACTCTGCACCACATCAACCAATTTTCCTGAAATTACTCTTATTTTAATCAGAATTAAATTCTGCAGATACTCATGTATAATTTATGTAACTTTATTGCTATACCCCATTTTAAAATGTATGTTTTCATGCCAAATTATACGTTTTTTGACAATTTTTTCACACTCATCTAAGGTGGTTTGCCTCAGCTTAGGAAATTGGCACCAAATGATGAAGTTTGTTTGTGAAATACCTAGAAGGATTCATACAGCACCAATAAACAATAGAAAGTGATCAAGTTACCACTCACGTGACTCAAGGATGCACGTGAGGCAACTCCTATCGCACTGTGTACTTTGGAGACAAGCAAATGCACCGACTACTTAATATGTCACCTGAACACAATGAGCTACAATTTATATTGAAATTAAACAGTCAAATTGTCCTTAAACATTGGTAATCTTGTAACTGCCGACGTTTCCTATGGGAAATCTACTCATCGCCAGAGTCACTTTCATCCATGTCTGGAACTATTTCCAACTCCTCATCATCTTTCATATTGTCACATTCCATTCCTGCAATTTACAGGCTGGTGTGCAGGGTAATCCACTGTCAATGCATGCACAACTGCCAGATTTGCATGATCTAACACATTTGCATGATATCAGTGAAAGGACTATATCAGGTGCTGGTGCTCCAGCTATCCATTCAATGCCAATTTGCTCATCCCCATCAACTTTCCATCCATGTCCATCTGTAGGTTCTGGGATTGTTGGTGAGTTTTCAAGGCTTCGTCTCCATACGGCTGCTTGATAATTGGCCCTTTTGGTGTGCTGTTGAAGAGCATCCTTACAAGGAGGCAGTTGTCCTGAAGACAAATATCCATTTCTGGACCTGATTATTTCATATCCCAGATCATTTACAGTTGTGCTCTTTGCACTACGCAAATACATGCTGCAGGAAAAATTTTCTAGAGTTAAAAACAATTCATCTGCAATTATGCTTCCTTAAATCTATCATTTGAACGAATCAAGTTAACTGCTTTGATCTTCCCATGGCCAGAAAAAGCACTTAAGGAATCATAGCCAGTCCAAGCATGCACACCCAACAAAAGTGCACACATCCCTGCCAAAGCCAGTCCAAGCATGCACACCCAACAAAAGGGCACACATCCCTGCCAAAGCCAGTCCAAGCATGCACACCCAACAAAAGTGCACACATCCCTGCCAATGATAGTTGCCAGTCTGGAGATATAAATTATTCTGATTTTGTTCTTTCTTCGTCTCAGGAATAAGTGTCCACCTATCTTAGCTTCTAGAGCTAAAAGCATCACAAACACGTCAGTATCTTCCGGAAGGACTAGCACATGGTTGTGTGTGCCTGCTGTATGCTTTGCATGGAGTGCAAGTCTCGTATCCACTTCTTCATGAGAGGATGTCAGCCATGGAACCTCTCTGATGCCATCCTTTGTAATTTTAAAACACTGTTCTGCAACAGTTACGAATAATGTAATTTCACCAAGGCATTATCTCACCTCCTCCTCCTTCCAGCTTACTGCCAGAAACCTAGTCAGTCTGTTCTTGCTTTCCGTGTTCGCACGAAGGCGTTTCCAATTCTTAATTCAGCGTCCCAACTTCATATCATGGAACAGCAGACTGTCTTTGGCCCCTTGACTAACCCTTTCAGCATTCTTAATTGAATGTTCAGTGTACACATTGAATACCACATCAACTCGTTGGCTTTTGCAGCTATGATTCAGAATGCTTTCAAGGATCTGTATCAATATCCTCTAGGCGAGTGTAAGAGCAACCATGACCAAGTCGATTTAAAATGTGAAATAGAGTCTTGATTACCCAAGGCAGGAGGACATGTTTTGGCGTGATGACCTGGCCTTTGGTTACAGCATACAGAATGTCCTGACCTAAAGACCATGCCAGTCTGTTGATTCGAGCAGAGGGCAAAGCCTGTTGACCACCAATGAGGATCTGCAAAAAGTGAGTGAGGCATGCCGGTAGATCGATGTATTTCTCTGTCAGTTCATCCGGTTTTGGAGGCCAGCTGTTTGAATAATCATCTGTTCACATTTTTGCCCTCGACTCAGCTCTGCCAAATCACATTTCAACTCTAGATAGTCACATGCAACAATGTCTGTAGTAAGTGTATGGGGATGAACGTAAACCCTTCGTTTATGTGTATAAAAAAATGCAATCTCTCGCCAAATTCTGTCTTGAGATTGTGACTGAGATGATTCTTTGTTGAATCGCGGCCTTTAACACCCTTTTCACTTAAGAGAGACCTTAGTTTTGTAGTAAGGTCTGTAAGCGGAATGATGCGTGGTTTTAAAAACAGATCACTGCGGATGTACTTGTACAAGTTAACCATAGCAGCATAAACTTCACTTTTGTAGGTATTTTCAGTTTGTTCACTGTTTTTGTCCACGACAGGGTGTTCTTTCATGTACGCTTTATAGCAAGAGGCATGGTAATGGGCCTCAGCCGCCACTATATTCCTTGAGGTAACTGACAAAATCCTTACATCTGATTTAAGAGTTGCAGCATCGCGAATTCGTACATCAGCACGTAAATCCACAGCCTGAATTAATTTTTCACGAGTTTTCGAACCTTTAGTGTATTTCTATTTTTTTTTACAAAATATACAAATCTTTTGATATACACGTGATGTATCGGATGTCCTCTGGCGTTTCAACTGTCTTGATTCTTCGTCCTTTTGTTCATTTGTGTCAGGAAAAGTTGCAAACTTTGCAAGCGCTTTTTTATGCGTAAAGTCTGATCTGCAGCTACTATGGTACAGAGTGTTAGGCAGTTCAGGCATATCATGACTGGCAAGTTTCACTATTGGTTCAAACTGTCGAATTTTTGCTGCTTCATAGAGTGTTTTCCAAGAGGAAGCAATTGTCAATCGAAGAAGTTCATCAGGCATAGCTAGCTTTCCGCATATAATGAAAGGAACCTTTTCAGATTTTAGTCTTTTCTCTTTTGGTTCAGTCATTGTGATGCCGTCTCGTAACAAAATGAGGAGATTAGTGGCACTGAAGGCGTAATTGTGGGCCCTACAAACTTCATTCTCTGAAGCCCTAACATGTGCATGTTTTAAGGATATGCATCCATCTTTTAGAGTCTGATACACACACTGGACACTGCCATACTTACTTGATGTTTTTACAGTGGACCTTCCTTCTGATTTTCCATTGTTTTACAACCTAATATGCAGTGAAAGTTGAAGAAGTAGTGGCACCTATCAGCGACATGCAGTACTAGTTCACAGGTGTATGAGGGATAAAAATGTCAGGCTTACCTTGTCAGGGTAGTGAGGTATAAAACTGTTATAAAACTTGTCAGGTTAGTGAGGTATAAAAATGTTAAAAACTGTTTTCCTGAATACATGTAGATAGCCTAACAACAAACAATATATTATAGGACAAGACAAGACAACGTTTCAGTGGAATTCTGAAAATTTGAGGGTATGGATATCAGGGTGGAATACCTCCTCCCTCATGAAAGAAACTCTTTGTAATATAGTCATTGGTAAATTTTAATTTCTCTAGATATTTTAAGCAAGAAAAATCATCATTTGGTGGCAATTTCCTAAGCTGAGGCAAACTTCCTGGGTTGCGTGTGATAAACATTGTCAAAAAACACATTATTTAACATAAAAAGGTACATTTTGGAACAGAGAATAGCAAGGAAATTACGTAAATTATACATGAATATCTGGATAATTTGATTCTAAGTAAAAGAAGAGAAATTCCATGAAAATTGCTTGATATAGGGTGAAGTTATGGCCAAATTTCTAAACACCTACCATAGAGCTCGAAAACAGCGGCCATTTCTAAAGATGGCCGCCATTGGGGCACTAAGCTACCGAACTGAAATGTCCAAGCCCTGTTTTTGGACACTTCAGACATCAAGCTAACCAAAAATCATGATTTGATCTGTTCACTAATTTGGTAGTCAAATGCCAAATTTTGAGTTCTGGCTCATGGACTAAATATATAAACTACAAGAGAAGTAATGGACAATTAAAATATTCTAAGAACAAAAACAACATTAGAATAAATAGTTTATTTATAAACTATAAAAACGTCTAAAGACAAGAGGAAGAGAAAAAGGATAAAACAGCGTGCCCAAGTCTACCCTTAAGCAAGAGAATTCTACCCACAGACAGCGGAAGACTATGGTGCAGAGGCTATGGCACTACCCAAGAATAGAGAAAAAAAATTTTGATTTTGGAGTGCCCTTCTCCTATAAGAGCTGCTTACCATAGCTGAAGAGTCTCATTATACCCTTACGAAGAGGAAAGTAGCCACTCAACAACTACAGCGCAATAGTTAACAGCTTGAGCGAAGAACTGTTGGGTAATCTCAGGGTTGTTAGGTGTATGAGGAGAGAGGAGAATGTAGAAAGAACAGGCCAAACTAATAAGGGACCCATACACGTTCAAAAACAGCGTCAAAATTTTGCACCAAAATTTTGATATCAAAATTTTGATGCAAAATTTGAGTGAGTGTAGGACGTTTTGATGTCAAAAAAAAAAAATATTTGAAGCAAAATTTTGACATCAAAACGTCCTACACACACTCAAATTTTGCATCAGAATTTTTATATCAATGCAAATTTTTGACGCTTTTTTTGAAGGTGTATGTACAAGTTTATGGCTTACGTGTAGGCGAAGGAACTGTGAACATACAAGCAAATATAACTTGTATAATATATTTTAACAACAAACGTTGTCATTGATCTATTGATTTATGTACATTGGTATGACTACTACTATTTATTGAAACTGGATTGAACATCTGAAACAATGAACATGAAATCCAAGAAAAGAAACGTAAAGGAACATACAAAAAAAATTAGAGGAATTGTACTGACACAGATAACTCAAATCAGATAAAATATTGTATACACTAAAATAAAATAAGTGAAAATCAAAATGGTGAGGATTGTGGAAAATGGGAAAACGATTTGGTTGCATCACTAAAATTCTATAGTAAATATAACTATAACTTATACTGGAACAATACCCCCATCGCTTTGTTATTCCTAGACAGCCAGGTACATCACTTCTACCAATTACCTTTTGAGGTCTCTTGAGCAACGTCTACATTTATACTACTATTTCTCTTGACGGTGTTTTATTTTTATTTTTTTTTTCTATTTTTAATGTTAGAACTCATTAATTTCTATCTATCTATCTACATATTTATATTATTTATATATCTATAAAAATACATACATACATACGTACAAAAACGCATATATATATATATATATATATATATATATATATATATATATATATATATATATATATATATATATATACAGTATATATATATATATATATATATATATATATATATATATATATATTGATATATATATAAATATTTATATATATATTTATATATATAAATATTTATATCTATATATATATATATATATATATATATTTATATATATACAAATATATATATATATATATATATATATATATATATATTTATATTTATATTTATATATATATAAATATTTATATCTATCTATCTATCTATCTATATATATATATATATATATATATATATATATATATATATATATATATATATATATATATATATATATATAGTAAGAGAGAGAGAGAGATGAAGTACCCCCCGGGTTTAACACTCTTACGAAGCTACGAAGTAGGACGGAGGTGCAGAAAGCCTATAACAGCCTCCCCAGACGTAAGGCATTCCTAAGAAACGCCTAATTACGAAGGGCGGCAACGCATGAAATGACTGAGGTAATGGGACAACGCCCCGAGGAACTCCAAAGACGTTTAACACTCGAGTATAGGATTTTTATCGTTCAGTTTCCCAATTCCCTCCAGTTTGCCTTTCTCTGTTAAAACTGAAACAAATACTTTGGTCGGTTTATATTTTTATCGTTCAGTTTCTCAATTCCTTCCAGTTTGCCTTTCTATCTGTTAAAACTGAAACAAATACTTTGGTCGGTTAATATTTTTATCGTTCAGTTTCCCAATTCCTTCCAGTTTGCCTTTCTATCTGTTAAAACTGAAAATAATACTTTGGTCGGTTAATATTTTTATCGTTCAGTTTCCCAATTCCTTCCAGTTTGCCTTTCTATCTGTTAAAACTGAAAATAATACTTTGGTCGGTTAATATTTTTATCGTTCAGTTTCCCAATTCCTTCCAGTTTGCCTTTCTATCTGTTAAAACTGAAACAAATACTTTGGTCGGTTAATATTTTTATCGTTCAGTTTCCCAATTCCTTCCAGTTTGCCTTTCTATCTGTTAAAACTGAAACAAATACTTTGGTCGGTTAATATTTTTATCGTTCAGTTTCCCAATTCCTTCCAGTTTGCCTTTCTATCTGTTAAAACTCAAAAAAATACTTTGGTCGGTTAATATTTTTATCGTTCAGTTTCCCAATTCCTTCCAGTTTGCCTTTCTATCTGTTAAAACTCAAAAAAATACTTTGGTCGGTTAATATTTTTATCGTTCAGTTTCCCAATTCCTTCCAGTTTGCCTTTCTATCTGTTAAAACTGAAACAAATACTTTGGTCGGTTAATATTTTTATCGTTCAGTTTCCCAATTCCTTCCAGTTTGCCTTTCTATCTGTTAAAACTCAAAAAAATACTTTGGTCGGTTAATATTTTTATCGTTCAGTTTCCCAATTCCTTCCAGTTTGCCTTTCTATCTGTTAAAACTGAAAAAAAATACTTTGGTCGGTTAATATTTTTATCGTTCAGTTTCCCAATTCCTTCCAGTTTGCCTTTCTATCTGTTAAAACTGAAAATAATACTTTGGTCGGTTAATATTTTTATCGTTCAGTTTCCCAATTCCTT
>NC_090725.1:71778384-71820884 GCF_036898095.1 Palaemon carinicauda
CCCCTTTCAAAATTATTGGTTTCATAAAACTTGGAATAAGGAGCTAAGATGAGAGCCTCATTTGTGAAAACGTTTCTGAGTATAATAGAATATACGGACTAGAGGCAACAGTAGGGTCTCTCATATTGTCATGCAGTCCATAGGCTACATTAGATGAGACAGGCGAAATCTATGATGTACTGGTCCTGGATTTTGCTCAATATCTCCAGACGTAATAAGAATTTAAATGAGTAAAAAGGTCTCATCATATCTAAAAACAAACTTAAAAATAATAACAAAACAATATTTACATGAATAAAGAAACTCATTCAACCCATAGACTAAAGGTAAAATGTTGGATAAGATTGGTCAACATGGTGGAGCCGACACACCATGCAAGGCTAAGTACACTCAAGGGTAGCCACTTTGACTTTCGACCCAACCGTCGAGGTGAACGGACAGCATTTCCAGAGCTCCGTTATTTCAGCTTGTATTGGAACTTTGGCTGTATTCTGGCACCTCTTGTCTACTATAAAGCAGATGAATATGTAGGAAAGCGTGGCCATAGGTGAAATTACGTATAATCTGTAGATTTAGTCTTCCAAATTGAAAATTTAACATCAACACCCTCCTGGGTTTTGGAAGATCAGTCGTTGTACCCTGGGGCTGTGCCTCAGGGTTCCCTATCAAGACATGTGGCTGTAAAGCCTTTCGGTTCAAGGGAATTATTCTTTAAAAGTAAAATAAGACGGTGTTTGAACCAATGAAAAATGGTTCCTGCTTTAAGAGTAAATTCTATTGGATTAGTGTTCTTTAACACCCAGCCAACACAAAAGGATGTAAGTGCGGCATTGTTTGTACAAATTGGTATTCGTGTTCAAGATCTGCAAGTAGTCCAGTTTCTATGAGAAAAGGTAATAGTCAAGTTAAGTGAAAAGATGGTTTATGATCATGTTGTCAAAGACTTTGAAGGAAAATGTGTAATAGGTAATAGTGCTTCTTTGACAGTAACAGACGAAAGTTCTATGTTCACGTTTGTGTCTATTAGAGACTGCCCAGAGGAGATGGAAGATGAGGTTCTAACGAATGTTCTTCAACAGTATGGTAGAGTGGAGGGCCTAAGACACAATGTCTATAACCAGGGTCCTTTTAAAGGTGCTTTAAGTGGTATACGTACCGCCAAAATGTACGTCAAGAAGAAAACTTCATCGAAAATTACTGTGAATGGTTTTCAGATTCAGTTGCTGTATAGTGGTCAAAAGAGAACCTGTTTCAAGTGTGGTTCAGAATCTCATGAAGCAAAGAATGCGAGACAAGTAGATATGAAAGATCAAATGTATTCGATACTAGAGATTTTCCTGCCTTAATACCAGTAGAAAGTAAAGTGTTAAATCAGCCTAGTAGCAGTAATGATGATGTTCATAATGCTTCCTTGAACACAGAGATTACAAATGAGCGACACGAGGTAATAGGTAAAGACAACAGGAATTTAACAATGAGCAGTATCAGTGAGGAATTACCAGACGGGGACGAACACAGAAATCCACAGACTCAAGTGAAAGAAGTACAATTGAACGAAACTAGCGAACTAGGGATAAAGGCAATGACAGTAGAAGCAGAGGTACACAAGGTTATGACGGAAGGTTCTCAACCGGAAGAGGTAAGAAAAGAAGTGTTTGATATAACGGCTAATGAAAACTTACTAACGAATGTCCCGGTGATGAAATGGAAACATTCTGAATCACATGGTAAAGGTAGTACTGAAATTCAAAATACTAGTGTAGAAAGGGAAAGTATTTCAAATGTTAAGGGTGATGAGGATGGAAGTGTTATGAATCCACTGTTGAATTATTCTCGGTTATCTAATATCCTTGATGATTTAGATAATATGCAATGTGACACCGAACAAGCTATAACCCCCAACAGTGATCCTGGATTAGGTAAACAAACATAATGAGGACCATACCAATGGCAGTGAGGAAAAATATCCTAAACTCGCTAGTATATGAAAATAATCAAACTTTTCTAATGGGTCTAATTGTGCCATCGATAAATATTTGTGGTTTAAATGAGCTCAACAAACAGATACAACTAAAGATGTTAGCTATTATTTATTCAAGAACATAATATTAGAGATAGGAATAAGATAAGATATCTTGAGGAAAGTTTTGAAGTACTGCTGAATAGGCCAACTATTTTTAAAGGAGGCACTTGTTTTTTGTTTAATAAAATGTCTAATATTTCTGTAATGTCAACGGAAAAAGATGAAACAGGTAATATATTATCTGGAAGAATCCAACATAATGGCAGTCATTTATTCTAGCTGAATGTATATGTGTAAGGTATACATAATAAAATCCATGACCCAATGGATCAATGGAGAAGTTAGGAGAGGAGTGTGGGAACGCCATGTCATAAACAAGATACGAAAGTCAATACTAAGCTAAACCTTTGCAAGGTAACATTTTGTATGAAGAGTAAACACAATGCAAGCATCCCGTGAGAAACAGTTGAGTGTCTCAACGGAACCAGATGGCTTCCTGTAGTAATGTTGTGTTATCATATTTATGTAAAATGCTGAGATAACTAATGAAACGTTATCACCAAACTTGATATTTTTGCGAGTTCTTTCCAACATGTCATACGGAATGGTCATCCGACCAAACCATCTATACTCCTGTGATGGAGCTGCTAATAAACTGTTTTAAAAGTTAACTTACATAGACTTATATCACATTTCAAGACATATGAGATGGAACTCTGTGTGTTTATAACAGTACCACACCAACATATGCACCGTCAGGATCTTCTAAAAAGAAGGAAAGAGAGTGTTTGTTTTCTGATAACATTTTATATTACTTGAGATAAAATACTTTAGATTTAATTCTAGGTGGCGATTTTAATTGTGTACTCTCTGGAAGAGATGTGAATACAGGGAACGAAAGATGTGTATCCAAAGCGCTCAAGTCTCTAGTAAAACAACTGGCTCTGAAAGACGTATGGTTTTTGAAATACAATCTACCCTCGTACACTTACTATCGAGCTGATTATGGCTCCAGAATTGACCGTATATATGTAAGTGATCTTTATAATAACATAAAACAGTGTCAAAATATTCCCTTATCTATGATAGATCATAACATGCTATTAACCTACTTTCTTATAGACAAACAGTGTAGAATGGGGAGGGGATACTGGAAATTGAATACATCGTTAATGAATAGAGATGATTTTGACGAGAACTTCCAGAAGTTTTGGGATTATTTGAAAAGGGAAAAAAGGAAATATCCCAATATCATGGAGTGGTGGGACGTTTTTGTGAAACCAAAAGTGAGATACTTTTTTGTTAGATTGCCCAAACAAGCTAACCAGGAGAAATATGGCACATTAAATCTTTTATAAAGCCACTTAGAATTCTTAGCTAGCAAGGCTTCGATTGGTAATATTGATTTTGAACAAATGAAAGTCCTAAAAGATCGAATAAAGTCTATAAAAGATGAAATAAGTGAAGGTGTAAAAATTAGGTTAAAAACAGAAGAAAGGTTAAATGGGGAGCGACTGTCTGCTCATCTATTAGGGAAAGAGAAATCCAGAGGAAGAAAAACTATTATTAGAGAAATGCATTTGGAGAATGGTGCAACACTGCATAACATTGACACTATTGCATATTATGTAAAGCAGTATTATAAAACTCTATTCTCTAAGGTAAATACAGACTCAAGGTTACAAGACCATTTACTTATATCTATTGACAGCACCATGAACGAGGAAGACAGCAAAGCGTTATGTAGTATTATAACTTCCAAAGAGGTATTAAACTCTTTAGAATCTATGAACAAAGGTAAAACACCAGGAGAGTATGGGCTTCCGTTAGAGTTTTACTTAAAAACATGGAATATTATCAAACCCGAGTTTACGGAAGTGGTGAAGTATGCTTTAAACGTAAAATTTCAATTGGGACAGTCAAAAGAAAGGTTTCATAAAACTGGTTCATAAAGGGGGGGACATGCTATCTTTGAAGAACTAGAGGCCTATTGCATTGCTAAATACTGACTATAAATTTATTTCAAGAATACTGGCAAACAGAATGGTGAGTGTTTCAAATAAGGTAGCGTCTGAGGAACAATTTTGTTCGATGAAAGGAAGATCAATAATAAACTGTAATACACTAATCCGTGATATAATATATCATGTTAATGAAAATAATTTAAACGGAGCTCTGGTCAATCTGGACTGAAGTAAGGCCTTTGGCAGGGTAAATCTAGATTTTATGTTTAAGACTTTATCACGAATGGGTTTTAGAGAAGATTTTGTTATGAAAATAAGAATGCTATATGACAGGAACATAAGTGCTTCTGTATAAATGGAATCGTTAGTGACTATTTTCCTGTTGAACAATCAATACGCCAGGGCTGCCCTATGTTAATGATAGCATATGTTTTGTTCCAAGAATCACTGTATAGAACTATGAAACAATATGTAAGTATTCGACCAATAGAACTTCCAAATGCATTCCAGTGTTCTGTCATAGGCTTTGCGGATGACAGTTCGGTGTTTGTTAGAACAACCGAGAGCATACAGAAAGTGTTTCATACAATAGAACAATTTGAGCAAGTTACAGGGACAGAGCTAAATTGTGGAAAAAACTTGTGTTATGGGACTGGGTAACTGGAAACATCGAAATGAATGGCCAGTTGAATGGTTGAAACATAAGAACAAATGCACTGTATTAAGGATGTTGCTATGCAATGATTATGAAGAAATGGTCAAAGTAAACTGGGATGAAATCATTAGCAAAGTTCAGGTAAGAGTAAATATGCTCTCAAACAGATTTTTGTCTATGTATAAAAAATCTGTCATCATTAATTCCTTAATTAGTAAAGTGTGGTACATGTGCCACGTGTTTCCATTGGTAAAGATTAAGGCAAAAATCCTAGTATAAGCAATCTTTCGGTACCTGTGGTGTGGAACATATCAGCCAATTAAGAGAGAATCCCTTTATCTTCAAAAAGCGAAAGGAGGCATAGGTGTAGTCAATGTGTATTACAAGGCAGCAGCTATTTTAACGAGCACATATTTGAAGATTAATCAATCAGAATTTTATGGAAGGCAGCTAGCCCTTTATTTTACACGTGTTAGAATAAGTTACATGCTTCCTTTGGAAAAATGTCATGATGTATCATACTCGGGTACTCCTTTCCACAGTTATATTCTTGATACCCTAAGGAAATTGATAAAAACGCCCTGCTTTCCACATGTTAAAAGTAAAAATACAGTATTTACAGGTCTATAATGCCAGAACATATGCCTATTGTATTGGAGAGATATCCTTTCTTTAACTGGAAGGATATATGGAATAATCTATTGTGTAAATACTGTATGTTGATTCGTACCAGAGAAAGTTGATGTACAGATTTTTGTATGAATCATTAGCCACAAAAGAAAGGCTTGGAGTACTGAATATAATAAATGACAATTTCTGTAACAAGTGTATGGAAGTAGAAAATCATTTACATGTTGTATATTTTTGTATGTATGTTAAACCCATCTGGGACTGGTTTTAAACCTTAATTTTAGAAATATGTATAGTGAAAGTAGAACGACCAATAATATTTTTGATGATGGACTACAGATGTAAAACCAAGAAACAGGTAGGCCTAAACATGGAAAATTCGGAGATAATTTGTATTTTTCCTAACCATACAAACCTTAGCTATTTACATAGGGTTTACTTTCGGTGTAGCTGAAATTGACGAGCCATTAGATTTTAACGAGGGTTTACTAACCACCCCCCCCCCCCCGCACAAGTTAGCAGGGGTAGGGGAGGGGTAGCTTGCTACCCCTACCCCCTCACACACCGGTGAAATGTCTCACTTCACTTAAAGGTAGGACTTGACTTGGGGGACAGGGCTGGCGGGCAAATTATTATGTGTAAATAGCTAAGGTTTGTATGGTTAGGAAAAATGCAAATTATCTCCGAATTTGTCATTTGTTCCGTAACCGAAATACAAACCACGCTATTTACATAGGGTGACTTACCCCTTAGGAAGGGTGGAAAGTCCCCAGCCATACTGGCTTTGGCTTACCCGGGGACTCAGAATCCGAGTGAGTCGCACTCGAGAAAAGGAGTCCCTGCACCTCACAAGTTCCTTGCTCCACAAGGGAACGTGTGGCCTACATAAGCTTGTGTGTGAAGGAAGAAAGTGTGACTCGTCCTAGGCAGTTGACCTGGAGTTCTTAGACGGAACTCTGGGTTAGGACGTTCCCAATACCACCTCGTCAGGGTATCGGGGACGCGACAGTATTGTCTCAATACTTGGAACACAAGGAAGCATGGTTTACCTGCAGAGGTTTGAGGTCAGCTATGCAGAGACCAGGATGCTGCTTTCCCCAGTAGAGGGGAGAATGAAGAAAGAAGTAAGGGCCAGACATACTTCTTCCGTTCATGCAGTCTAAAACCTGGTAACAATGCCCTCAACCTTCTGCTACCTGTCCAAAAAGGAGCCTGAGGTTAGACCAGCTGTTGTGTAGCCACCACAGAGCAATAGAAACGTATCGATACCCCTGTGGGTCACGTCCTGCAGGAAGCGGGCTGCGAAGGTCATTAGACGCTTCCAGACTCCAGCTTGTAGCACCTGCATCACAGAGTAGTTCCTCTTGAAGGCGAGTGACGTTGCGATGTATCCGACATCGTCGGCTGTAGGGCGACGTGACGGGGGAGGGTCTGGATTCAGGTCGAGATGAATGCCCTTGAATCCGGGCTGAAAAGGCATACTGGTGACCCTACCCCGCGTCCTTCCTGTGCTCCCAAACCGGGCTTGCACGTGAGGACAAACTGCAGCTGTTCTTCAAGATAACCCTTCGGTTCCTTACTGGCAAGTAGGAAAAGGTCTGGGTCATCTGATACAGAACGAAGACTCGAAATCTTGAAGGAGTCGAACTGAAGGTCCGGGATTCCAAAATTCTGAGTCTAAAAAACAACTCGGGAGCGAACCTGAATGTTACCTCCCCCTATCCTCTTGAAAGGGCGGAGTCGCACGAGACCATGAAGATTGCTTACACACTTGGCCGAGGCCAGAGCGAGCAGGAGCACTATCTTCCAAGACGGGCGATGATCAGAGGCCTGACGTAGTGGTTCGCAAGATCTCTTAAGGGACTCAAGAGTCCGAACCATGCTCCATGGAGGAGGTCTCACTCCGACTGGGGGCAGGTACGTTCGTAGCTTCGCATGAGCGAAGAAAGATCCAGCGGGAAGGAAAACGTCTATTCCTCTCAGCCAGAAGGCCAGGGAAAGGCTGAGCGATAGGCTTCACTGCCAAGAGCGGAAACGAGTTTCCTCCCGCCGATAAACAATAACTCCGTTATTGCTGGAGTAGAGGCATCAAGGGAAGAGGTACCTCTCCCACACCAACCACAGAAGACTCTCCACTTCGCCTGGTAGACCCGCACCGGGAAGCTGTTATCCGGAAGAGTAACCTTAGGCATCCCCCCAGCGGGAGACCTGCAAGGGGGGTTGCCAATCCCATAGTTTGTGAACTCGGCCGCTCCCTCTAGGATTATGCCTCCGCGGGAGAACTTCCCGTCCTACCAGTCCCTGACAGGAGGGAACTGCTATTGTACACCTTGTCTTAGCTGCCGTAGCCGGTTTCGATAACCTAGGCTGACGAGGCTGTATGAAGAGGCGTCGGAGGCTTGCAGGGTCTGGAAGTAAGCGCCTTGGAGGAGTGAAAATGAGATTCGACTTCCTCCGCACAACAGCTGTCCATTTCTCTGTCCTTGGGCTCAAACAAACTCTTCCAAAGGATGGAAGAGTGTCTGAGCTTGTCGACATCCACGGATGGGACTCCCGAGAGGAAGCACTCAGTCACTGCGTCTAGATGCTCCAACATCGAGTTTGCCCGCAAGTTCGAAACTTGGCGACGGAACGCAAAGTTGCTTGAGCCCGAGAGAAGCAAAGTACCCATGATCTTCCTGGAGCTTCCTTGTACAAATCCTCGGGTCACAATCGGAGAGGGAAAGGCCTGGTAAGCCCCTTCCATGAAATGGTGAAGAGGAAGGGCTAAACCAGTCACCCCCTGCCCGGCGGAGAAATCTCTGAAAGAAAACTCCCTGGCAAGACCCTTCCAGGGAATGGTGGGGAGGAAGATTCTTCCTGCTCTTGCACGTGCCATGCTCTGCGTTTACGGGGTGAAGACCGTGTTCTGGAAGTAAGCGCTCCAGAAGACTCGCCAGGTTGCCCGTGTTGCGAAACCCCGACGGGAATCGCGGTTGCAATCGCCCTGGCGCTCGCGCGATGGTAAATCGATGGTTCGCGCGTGGGCGAACGTGGATGCACCCGTGCGCGGGCACGCAGGCGCGTGGGCGCGAGAGCGCGTAGACAAAAGTGCGCAAGGGAGCGCAGAAGGGGGCGAGCGCGGTTGGAAGGGCGAGCGCTGGCGGTCGGAATCCGATAGTGCGCAGGCGAGCGATGGCGCGTAGGCGAGCAACGGGCACATTGGCAAGCGATGGCTCACTGGCGGGAATCGCGCTGGCGCTCGCGTGATGGAAAACCGTTGGTTCGCGTGCGGGTGAAAATGTGTGCGCATGTGTGCGTGCGCGCGGTCGGGAGGGCGAGCGCAGGCGGGCGGGAGGGCGAGCGCAGGCGGGCGGGAGACCGATGGCGCGTAGGCGAGCGATGGCGCGCTGACGAGCAATGGCGAGCTGACGAGCGATGGCGCATCTTGGCGAGCGATGGCACATCTTGGCGAGCGGTGGCCCGTAGGCGAAAGAAGGCGCGTTGGCGAGCAGTGGTGCGTTAAAAACGCTAGCGCGCAGGCGAAGAATCGCGCGGGCGTGTAGGAGTTCGCTGTGGCATAAGAGGCTAGAGAAGGTCGTCGGCGAGAAGGCGAAGGAAATCTTCTTGCCTGCGCCCAGATCTGGTAGATCGTGGGCGAGAGGGCGAATGTTAGCGCGCATCGCGCTAATCAGAAGGCGCGCAAGTGCATCAGGAAGGGGAGCGCCGATGCGTGCTGGCAAGCAGGCGATCGTGGGCGTTCAGGAAACCGTTGGCGCCCATGGCGCGTAGCAAGAAAGGGCGCGCAGGTGTGCACTGGCGAACTGAAGAGAGCTGGCACACAGAAAGACAGAAGTACAGGTGAGCGCTGGCGAGCAGGAAGAAGATTTACGGCGAGACTCAACTACCGGAGATCGTGGTGCTCAGCAGGCGAGTGCTAGAGCGCTACTGCGCGCAGGAGAAAACCTGGCAATTAAGGGACTTACCCACACTGTGGAATAAGCCCCTTAGCCCCGAAGGGACTGGTGCCCGTTGTAAATGGGGTGTGTTGGCGCCCACTGCGCATCTGCGTCCAGGAACGGAGGTGAAGACTAAAAGGTCTGGCAGGAGTAGAGCACCTGAAACGGTCGGTACTCGTCGAGGAGGGTCCTCTGCGGAGAGCATCGTACAAAGATGAAGATGACCTTGGACAGGTGCAACACCCTCCGACCTCCGAAGAGGAGTCTCTGAACGTGAACTCTCCCGAGGGGAAGAGTCACTGGCAGGAGAGACTGTAGGCATCAGCTGTCCCCGAAGGGAAACCGAGCCCTCAGCAACAACAGCAGGAGGAGTCCCCCGAAGAGGAATCTCTGTGGTAAACTCCCCCCCAGGGGAGAAGCACTCGCAGGAGAGACCGTAGGCTCAACTGCCCCCCCGAAGGGGACATAGGCTTCAGCAACAACAGCAGATGGAGGCCTCGGAAGAGGAGTCTCTGTGGTGCACTCCCCCTCGGGAGAGAAGCACTCGCGGGAGAGACCGTAGGGCTCAGCTGCCCCCCGAAGGGGATTGAGCCATCAGCAACAACAGCAGACGGAGTCCTCCGAAGAGGAGTCTCTGTGGTGAATTTCCCCCCGGGGGAGAAGCACTCGTAAGAGAGACCGTGGGGCTCAGAAGCCCCCCCAAAGGGGACTGAGCCTTCAGCAACATCAGCAACAACAGCAGAAGAGTCCTCCCTCGCGAACGAAAGAGGAACACTTCATAGAAGAGACGGGTCAGCAAGTGACCTAAAAAGAGCAATCCTCCGTAGAGGGGCTCCAGCAGTTGCTCAGCCCCTTGAGCGTAGCTGCAGGTACGACCGCTCAGCACCAAGAGCATAGTCGCACGAATTCCATGGTCCGAGCTTGCAACCGCTCAGCCCCTTGAGCAAGGTTACAAAAGCAGTCGCTCAGCACCAAGAGCATAACCGCCGGAGGACCAGGAACAAAATTAAGGTAGGAGGAGTTCCCCCCGAAGGAAAAAACTCAAGCATGGACGGGGAATTTTCCCTCGAAAGGGAAGTTACCCACCCAAGGAGGCGAGCCTCCTGAGAGTTCTAAAATTAACTGAAGAGCTGTCAGTCGTCACGGTAGCACTTCCAGGAGAAGGAGAAACGCCCCTGACGAAAATCTATAGGGGAGGCAGCAACAGCAGACTCCCCAGGCCCCAACAAGACAGCTCGCTTCGTTGTCTCATTACACAAACGAAACTAGATCGTTAACTGTGAAATAATAAAAAAACAAAAGTCATTAGTTAACATTCATTCCCCCGGAAGACTCCGAAGAGGAATCCCGAGGGAAAAGAACACAAGAATTACACAACAGGCACGTGCCCTCAAAACCACTTACACTCACGGAAGGAGAGCTGTAACAAACACAGAATTATAACAATTATGATTATGTAATTCAAATATGAATGTTCACTAAATAAAGAACGAAAACCCCGAAAGGAATCGTTCTACAAAAAGCTGAAAAGTCAACAAATACAATTATATTCATAAACTAATTGAGATAAAATGTACGGCGTAGCAACCCCACCCGACACAGAAAGGAAGCTACCCAGGACGTAGTAAAGGTAAAACGTAGTAAAGGGTGAACGACCTCAGTGGAGAGAGAGAGAGAGAGAGAGAGAGACCGTAGTAAAACTCGATCGCAACCCATGAAATTACACTGTGGTGGCCTAACTGCCGAGGGCTCCACGGATATATCGTACAGTACACACACAAGCACGAACTCTGAAAAGGAAACTTACTGGTTTCTATACTCAAATATATACATAAACATAAAAATATGTTTACATATATATCGAGTATAAGAAAAGTAAGTGATTAAGTAAAGACAAAACATATAATGGCTGCCAAGCGAGGACGAAGACAGGCACGTCTGTACATCGTCCGAGCCAAAAGTGAAGTGAGACATTTCACCGGTGTGTGAGGGGGGAGGGGTAGCAAGCTACCCCTCCCCTACCCCTGCTAACTAGCACGGGGGTAGTAAACCCTTGTTAAAATCTAATGGCTCGTCAATTTCAGCAACGCCGAAAGTAAACCCTATGTAAATAGCGTGGTTTGTATTTCGGTTACGGAACAAACAGTAAATGTTCTTCTCATTGAATATAAAAATTGTGTATGGTATAGCAAGGGTGACAATGTATCTCCTTCAGAAAGAATTTCCTTATTAAGATGTGGAATAAAATACACCAAATGGGTCCTATCAAACTCATACGATACAGAGAAACATTTTACCCGCCAATATGTTGAAAATACAGTATTTAACAAGGTTACTGTGTCATTAAAGGTGAAAAAAAAAATCTTAGTACTTTGCAGTTTAAAAGCACTGAGTTGAATGTTTTTTGTTGTATTAAGTATTAAAAATAATGTAAAATATATATTGTAAAAGTATTATATCTGTTTATATAAACACTTGCTGTATATAATATGTAAATTCACTTATTAAAAAAAAACTTCAACTGAAGGGAGGACAGTAATGATGGTTTTGAAAATGAATACCAGAAAGGAAAATAAAGTCACAGATAGGGATAACCTGGGAAAAGGTAACATTTTGATAAACCACCGGGCATTCATGGTCCTTCTATTAAACCTGCCCAACAAAACATTAAAAAAAAGAGAGAGGAAACAAATAGAATAGTGTACCTGAGTATATCCTAAAGGGTGATTTGACATCCAACAAAACGGATTTTGAGCGAAGCGAAAAATCTATTTTTGGGTGAGGTAGCCATGTCGTCCTGATGGAAGTTCCTAAAGGGTAGCTTCCTAGGGTATATTTGACTACAGTGATATTCCCAGAGAATTTTACCTTAAGGTATCCAGAATTCTAACTCCTGGAGCGAATATCCCTAAATAATCTCACAGGGATATCGCATAATATCAGAGGACGTATTCTTGACACGTCGCATAGCTATCTTCACCCCGAACAGTATTAACGCTTCGAGGGGTTACAGTGACAAGAATCTGAAACGAGAATGAAAAGAGCCGCTCATGAGGCATCTCTCCTATTCCGTTTCCAGTGTGTATCTGATGAAGGCGGTAGCGCCCTCTTTATTCCTTGTAGCGATATACGAGGTGCTACAGATACTGTATTATAGGGAGGGGTCAATAAGCCCTTTTACAATAAAAGGAAGGGCGGGTCCATCAGGACGACATGACTACCTCACCCAAAAATAGATTTTTCGCGTCCGTTTTTTGGGCTCAGGCCATGACGTCTTGATGGAAGTTTACCAGAGCATTACTGTATCTGTGGATTCTCAATTGGTGCCGTACTCTCAAGAAAGTATTTTCCTGGTCCGTCTAGACCTAGAGACTTTTGATGTTACCGTCATACATCATTTCATCTAAGCATGAACTATGTTAGTGCTTCCTGCCCCCTACAGGAAAGAGTCGTACTAGACTCTGGAAAAAGTCTCGAGGAGTACATAATAACTATGGATGACAAAATGACAAGCTTGTATAGTGGTTTCGCCCTATACATTATAAAGCAAAGTTTGTATAAGAGTCACCAATGTCAGTATGAATTTGTGACACCTTCCCCAATGTGACTACTCTTATGAACTATTGGATAACAGTTGTATCTGCATAGGAACAAATTTTGCCTCTCTGCCACCATACCGTTAGGGTACCACGTCAACCCTTCCTAAGGAAGGGTTAAGGTGAGTGGACTTTTTCTTGAATCAGGGAACAATCTTAAAAGACATACCATGATAAAAATATCCATATTTTAATCTTAATGCTCAGTACATTTCTAATAAAATGAGTGTGGGCGAATAACACTATGAACTAGTTTATTAAAATTCAATAAACGTACATATCAGATCAACATTTATAAAATTTATAAAATGTGGATGATATGCGTTAAAGCATAAAGAAAAACAGTCAACAGAAAATATTGTTTTGTCTACTAGGAAACAGATTTGCCACTTCAATTGAATTATTAATAATAATGATATAGTCTGTATACTGTTTATTTACACTAGTGTAAGAAAAGCTTGGCACAAGTGTCCGTATTATGCTATTGTTCACCGACGTCACTTTCGTGGCCTATCGCTCAATGTGTAGTAACATACAGTGACTACACACGCACCCTCTTAATTAATCGTCCCAAATTAATTACACTGTTCCTCGCAGATTTAAAACAGAAGGTTAAAGAATTCTATCTGCTGCTACCACAGACCTCTTAAGTTGCTCCACTTGCTTCGCATAGTGCATAAAGAACATCTTGGATGACTACCAGCCGGTGTACAAACAAGGATGTTCAAAGTCCATATAATTAAAGAAATTTTATGGAAGAGGCAACTTTCCTCGGATCATGTATAACGGGTGTACTGTCTGGATCCGTTCTGCGAATAACACGGGTGATTTTCGGCCTTAGTTATAGATAACTTTGAACCCAGGGTTTCTCTTCTGAACAGCTGTTCTCACATAAAGTCTGAAGTTCTATGAAGACAGACCTTTAGGCAATCCACTGGACATAGAGATGCATCTTCCTTCAGAGGGCAGATTCTCTGGGGACCCCACCTGTTGGTGGGTAGCTTGTTCCTGGTAAGAAACGTTGGGTCTGGAAATAGATTCAGTTCTCCCTCCAAGAACTGGACGTGGCCTTCCTCTCTAGAGAGAGCCACTATTTCACTAACTCTGGCCCCCAAAGCGAGTACAAACAGAAATATGATTTAAATTCAAAACCTTCTAAGCGCATTCCTCATTGTTCATTATCTATACACAATGAAGAATCATATCTAATGACCATGCAAAGGGTCTTTGGAGGCACTGAAGGGTTAAGGCCAGCATGGGCCTTTGTAGTTCATTAAGAACGTCGTTAGAAAGGTCAACCTGTAAGGCATATGGTATCTGACTTGTCAAGGCAGGCTTGAACAATAGAATTGTGTTGGCTGCTGAACCTTGCCCATGAAGGTGAATGAAGAATGATAAGTAGGAATCTGTCAAGATTTCTTTTGGTCTCTTCGCCTTGACAAAGGATATCTGTTTGTTCCCTGAAGCCTCATAATGTCTTCTGGTTTCCTCCAAAAGTCTAAACTGACTTTTAACACCGAATCTTTTTCTCATCGCTAAGGAGAGAAAATCATGAGATGTCGGTTCCGTGTTTTCTGTGATGAAGCGAAGACAGTCGACTTCTGTACTCGCTGAGACAGGGATGGATCCGGTAGCGGTACAAATTTTAGTCGTAGTTCCAATGCCAGAGGGAACCACACACTATTTGGCCACTTGTGGGCCACTATTGCTGCTTTCCCTTTGAAGGATCTCAGCTTACCGAGAACCTTCAAAAGGAGGTTGTGCGGAGGGAACAGATAAATATTGAACCATCTGTTCCAGTCTAGGGACACAGCGTCCACTGCCTCCGCTAGCGGATCCTCGTATGCGGACACTTAACAATCTATTTTCTTGTTGTCTTTCGTCGCAAAGAGGTCAATCTGCAGCTCCGGGACTTGGCTCGAGATGAAGGAGAATGATCCTGCGTCAAGGGACCGTACTGACTCTATAGGTGTAAACCTGGATAGAGCGTCCGCTGTCACATTGTGGAACCCTTGAATGTGAACTGCTGACAGGTGCCATTTCTTCCATTCCGCCAAACGGAATATGGCCAACATCACTTGGTTGATTTGAGGTAACCTCGACCCTTGTCGATTCAGGCATCTCACTATCACCTCGCTGTCTAGAACCAGTCTTATGTGGGTCAAGTGGCGAGGAGATACTTTCTTTAGTGTCAGAAGTACTGCCATGGCTTCTAGAAAGTTGATGTGAAATGACTTGAAAAGATTGGACCAAGCTCCTTGGACTCTCTTCTGATGAAAGCGACCTCCCCAGCCTTCCTTTGAGGCGTCTGTGTGGATAGTTACTGACGGGGGAGGAGGTTGAAGAAGTATTGATCTCTTCAACTGCTTGACATTGGACCACGGCTTGAGAAGCGTTCGCAGTCAAGTCGGTAGAGGTCCTATTAGATCTCTTCGCGCGTTTGCTGCGTATTTTCTCCAGACTCCTGTTGCATCCTTTAGCTGTGCTCTTAGCACTGGGTCTGTTATCGAAGCAAACTGTAGAGAGCCCAGCACTCTCTCCTGTTCACGTCTTGATATCCGTTTGGATTTCAATAGTCTCTTGACAGATCCTACTATTTCTTTCCTCTTCTTCCCAGGAATGGAAAGTCAATGTGACTCCAAATTCCACTGGATTCCCAACCACTGAAATTTTTGAGCTGGAGAACACATCGACTCCAAATTCCAGTGGATTCCCAACCACTGAAATTTTTGAGCTGGAGAAAGTCAAGACTTTTTTTTATGTTGATCTTGAATCCCAGATGTTCCAGGAACTGGATCACTATCTTAGAAGCTTGCATGCATTCTGTCCTGGATGCTGCCCACACCAGCCAGTCGTCCAAGTAGGCTACTACTTGGACCCCCTTTAGGAGTAATTGATGGACGGGTGCGTTCGCGAGCTTCGTGAAAATCCTTGGGGCTATGTTTAGCCCGAAAGGCATGGCTCTGAAGGCGTAAAGTTTTCTATGTAACTTGAAGCCTAGGTAGGAGGAGAGGTGACGATTAATTGGAACGTGCCAATAAGCGTCAGACAAGTCTATAGAAACAGCATATGCCCTTTTGGGCAGTAGGGTTCTTATGTGTTGAAGTGTGAGCATTCTGAACTTGTAGTTCACTATGAACTTGTTGAGTGGCAACAAGTCTAGAATGACTCTGAGTTTATCAGAGTCCTTCTTTGGAACACAAAACAGCCTTCCTTGGAATTTGATGGACTTTCCGGATTACTCTTTTGTCTAAGAGCTCTCGGACATATTCTTCCAGAACGAGGGTTGAATGTTGGAAGAATTGAGGAAATTGAGGTGGAGGACTGCTCCAGCTCCAACCTAGTCCATTCTTTATTAGGCTGTGGGCCCAGGGATCGAAGGTCCAGCGATCCCTAAATAGCTGTAGTCTCCGTCTTTCGAACGAAAGGAAGAAGTCTGCCTTTCAAAGGCTGGGTTAAAAACTGGCGACTGTGTCGCCACTTGTTGAGGTACCAGCTGGTACGGGGTTGGAGGTTGTGCAACTATCTGAGGCACTACGGTCACAGGAAGTTGTTGTTGTTGCTGTCGGTAGGGTTTAGCCGGCCGAGAGGATGGCCTAGGCCTTTTTGTCTTCTTCTTGGGTTAGGGACCCTCATCTGGAGAAGACTTTCTCTTAAGATCTAAGCCCCACTTTTTGAGAAGGTTCCTATTCTCTGTGGCGGCCTTGTCTACTACCTCTTTAACCACTTCATTGCGAAAGAGGTCTTTACCCCAGATACGAGAAGATATCAGTCTCCTCGGTTCGTGCCTCACCGCAGCCGAGGCGAACACGAACTCTACAGGTTCTCCTAGCTTTAATAAAGCTATAGAGATCCTTCGTAACTGTAGCCAGATGGGTTTTGGCCACTACCATGAACATATCCTGGTTCTTGGGGTCACTTGCCATCGTTTCTAATGCCGTTTGCAACAACATCGATGCCGCAAGTCTTTCCTTCGTCTCTTGCTCTCTGCGCAAGAGAACATCCAACAGTTTTGGAAGTTCCTCACCAAACTGACGTTCAGCAATATCAGCTTCCAGCTTCCCGACTGAAAAGGTAAGGTGGACATCCTTCCTGTCTTCTTGGTCCAAGGGCAAGGTCAGAGATAACGGCTTGCACTCCTCCAAGGAGGGGCATGGTTTCCCTGCCTCCGCCGCCTCTAAGACTGCCTTATATCCCTTTTCCATGAAGGGAAAGGCTCTGGTTGGAGAGGCCACAAAGGAGGGAAGCTTCTTACTCAAGGCTGGCACCTTTGAGTTCGTGAAGCCCCTCTCTTTCATGGAGCTCCCTAGTAATGCCTGTGCTTTACTATGGTCAAGAACTATGACCTCCTTCGGCTCCGTCTCCTCCTTTGAGGCTGGCTCCTTCCTAAGACGGACATAGCAGTCAGGATAAGAATCTTTGTTGGGCCAAAATTCCACTTCTTCCAGGGGAATTGCTCCCAACTTTTCTGATATCACGATCTTCCCAGTTGTCATTGGCATGTGTTCGGCATACCTCCAAGGATTGGTATCCGAGCACAAAGGAAGATCCTTCACGATGAGTCGCTTCTGGGGCCCACGTGATGCTGCAAGTCTACCTATCTCCAGTTTCATTGCAGCTTCCTTCTGATCATTCTTTCTTTGAATTTGTTGGATCATCTCAACAATAGAAGAAAGAGTCCTTCCCAGTTCATCTGGGATAGCAGACGATGTAGAGGGAACAGGTTCTGGGTCCGGAATCGATGTAACCGACACCTCGTCGATTTCTTCCTCTTCTACTTGAGGAGCCTGAGACAGCTCCTCCTCTTGACCTTCTCCTAGAAGGTCTTTCTCTGTAGAATCCAACACCTCCGACATCTTATCATCCAATTGGATGTCTTGAAGGGCGACCGAGACTTCAGAATCTACTGGATTCTGGGCAGTTGGTATCTCCGCCTGAGGCTGAGGAATGACTGCATCAGCCAATGCTTTAGGGAAAAGGTATGCCCTCATCTTCTCATTTGGAAGGTAGGGGCCTGAGGTGTTTTTCTGGAAACCCCTCACCCAGGTTCGTAACTTTTCCCTGGCAGCATCCCTTGACTCCGTCGACTTAGGGTTGTCAAAAGCCTCGGTAATCAGGTTAGAACATACAGTACAAACCTGAGGGTCCCAATACCGGAGATCACCTTTGGAGGCTGTGCATGCTGCGTGCCTCCTGCAAAACTGATGTCCACAGAAGTTCTTACTGCGGACATTCCAGAATACAATCCCGCACTTCGGATGGTCCTCCTGTAAAAAGAAAAATCCATGAGTATCAAGTGAAGGCTTTTCACTTAGACTGTATTGAAACATGTAGCTTACACAGTAAAGCTATAAAAGAAAGAAGGCAAGGCACATACTTGTATTTCCTGCCCAGCCAATTGCTATAACCTCCCAAATTTTAAAACTAAGGTTAATTCTATTCTAGAATACCTTATGTAATTTCCTAAACGGAAATTTAAGGTGTAGCTCACACCTTGAAATAAAGTTTTAATATACGGGATAGAATGAATACAGAAAGAACTCACTTTCTATATATTGTACGGTCTCAACAAAAGGCTGTACAAGATAACATTAAGTATGTTGGAAGAACTTTAGTGTTACAACAAACTCTGTACTGCAGTTCATCAATGCAGTGTGTACTACACTATAAATATAGTAACTACTGTACATCCCATGCTGCTGTGCCGGCCGGCATTTACCCCCGTATAGTTCAAAGATATACTACCTTTAACTAATAGTCGGCAGGTCCCTGGTTCGCAAATGTGTGCCTGCCGGCAGCTGAAAACACTAACATCCAGCTGCCGGCCGCTAATCGTAGTGGCCAGCAGATTTCGGGCTGTGTTTCCACTGCCAGCAGACAAAGGTAGCAATACCCATGTCTGCCGACAATGGCTAAGAACCAGAGAACCTCTAACTGCCCCAGCTGGGGTAGGGGTACAACACACTAGTAAGAGAAACAGTATGGATGTAAGGTTATAAGGCGGCATTGCCATACAACCTTCCAGCCAGAAAGAGTGAACTTATGGAAGGGGAGAATGTAGCATTCAGGCTTCCAAAGAATCCATAGCCTGCCGGACTCTACCAGCAGACATGGAAGGGAGACCAAGGGAGGTCTGGGGTTCACTCTGCAAAGAACAAGGGGTCTCTGCCGGCCGACACGTAAATGTCAGCCGGCAGAGAGCTGAGCCAGTCCTCCATCCTAACCTACACTAGGTACAGAAGTAGGACTGCGGCCAACAGATAATAAAAGAAAGAGGTGGGAAAGGGATAAGGGTCCTATAAACTTCGTTCTTGCAAGAGACACACTCGGCAGTTAGGGAAGCTCATCCTAACCTAGAGTTGTCTATTAGGGAGGAAGACTGGCAATACTTGCTATCCTCCTCCCAACCAGAACAAAGTTAGGTGAAGTTATTTCGCCGGGCAACAGAAAAAACTCATTCTCCAGCCCGAGAAAAACAACAGGACAGTCTGCTAGACCACTAGAGGAAGGAATCATCTCATACAGAATCCTTCAGACGTGGACTAGGGAAGCAAAGCTTCCTGTATCTGCACCTAACCTAGCAAAGGAGACTCATTCTCTATGCTAGGAAGAAGCAGACCACAGACTAGAAACTCTGATGTTCTGCCCTAACCCAAAAAACCAGTCACTCTGGTTATCAGGTCAGGACAGACATATCCTAGTATAGTTATACCTGAATTATTATACAGATAGAACCGGTAGGATTAAGCCTAAGGCTTACTCAGAGGGAGAGAGGGATTGAACTTAGCCTCCGGAGGAGAAAAGAACAATCGGGGATGTGCGAAAGTATACTACTGTACCTAGGTTACTAGCCTAGGTGCGGTGAGAATCGATTACCTAATTCACCAAAACTCTCTCGTATACAATCTTGGAAAGAACATTCAACAATATCTTACATGTATGAAATATTTGCCTATAGCTTCAATACTATAACACTCGGAAAAACTTATATCATGCATGAAAGTACTAGGGCCAGACGCCTAGGCTAATAAGCCTCGCGAAGAGCAAGATGGGTTACCTAATTCACCGAACTAAAAACTAACGGCATTATATAAGCATTCCTAGAGGAGCTAAATAGCTAGATTATTAAAGCATAAAAAACCGGGAACGTCGCTCTAGCTAACTAAATGACCCATAAATAGTGAGCGATAGCATCCAGGATGCCTCCGGTAGGTAACATCTCTTGTTTACTTTAATATCACATTTGATTTAATTCAAAACGACAAGAGCTTACATTTATACATAGTAAAAATAATACTCAACTTTCCAGAGGCAGAAGAGGCCGGAGAAGTCATCAAAATGTTGAATAAAATACAAAATAACGAGAGAACACAAGGGAAATCACCGAGTAGTAGAGCTACACGAAAAGGAATAAAGAGGGCGCTACCGCCTTCATCAGATACACACTGGAAACGAAATAGGAGAGATGCCTTATGAGCGGCTCTCTTTTCATTCTCGTTTCAGATTCTTGTCACTGTAACCCCTCGAAGCGTTAATACTGTTCGGGGTGAAGATAGCTATGCGACGTGTCAAGAATACGTCCTCTGATATTATGCGATATCCCTGTGAGATTATTTAGGGATATTCGCTCCAGGAGTTAGAATTCTGGATACCTTAAGGTAAAATTCTCTGGGAATATCACTGTAGTCAAATATACCCTAGGAAGCTACCCTTTAGGAATTTCCATCAGGACGACATGGCCTGAGCCCAAAAAACTAATTATCATAATTACCCCTAATGATTGCAGCTTTAGCCGAATGATACTTTACATTCCTCATTGAAAAATGAAACCTATTTTCTAGAGTAAAAGTAATCCCATTTTCAAAAAAAAAAAAAAAAAAAAAAAAAAAAAATTTGTAAGAATTGTGGCAAGTCTTAAAAATGAGAAGGACGGGTATGATATATAAATTATAGATAATTATGATACTTTAATAGTGACCCACGGGGAAGCCACGTGCAGCACATTCGTGTACCGCATACTTGAACAGAGGACCAGTGAGATTGTTTATTTGCAAACGAAGCAAGCCACGGCAGAGCAAAAACTGGGGGATGAGATATGATTTAAAAGTAATTATGATACTTTAATTTACCGACACTTGTTCTAGTGCATTTCTGACCATTATTGTTGCTGCAAATCTCTAGGATCCGACATAATTATTTTTATAAGGGCAGTTAGGATAACTAAACGAGTGATTTGCCCATTATTCATGATTAGTAATGGATAAAACACAAGATGGCGAGTAGAAAAAATAACAGATTTTGAGTGAAGCGAAAAATCTATTTTTGGGTGAGATAGCCATGATGTCCTGATGGAAGGATCCTTCAGTAGCTTCCTAAGGGTATATCTGACTACAGTAGATATTCCCAGAGAATTAAACTAAAGGTTTCACAGAATTATAACTTCTGGCGCTAGTACCCATAAGGTTTCCCTTTGGATATCGTATATCAACAGGGCCGTATGTATTGACACGCCACATGGCTATCTGCACCCCACCTAGCGTTTGCGCTCCGAGGGGGTAGATTGGCAATTATGGAAGGAGCCGTTCCAAAAACTCTCCTCCTCGCTACTGTTATGGTACCTAGCGATGTAAACAAATGGCCGCCATACTGGCCGACGTCACATCCGCCCGCGCCAACTCCATTCCACTCGGCGTATCCGCCAACCTCCAAGATACAATAAGGAAGGGAGGGGCTTGATAGGTTAGAATAGAGAGTTTTGGGCGGGTCCATCAGGACGTCATGGCTATCTCACCCAAAAATAGATTTTTCGCTTCGCTCAAAATCCGTTTTTTGGGCTCAAGCCATGACGTGCTGATGGAAGTGTACCAGAGAATTAGTGTATCGTGGGTGTTTTCCCCAAATAATAGTGCCTTTGACTTCCAAACAATATTCCTTTGGTCTGATCACCATAGAGACCATGACATCTCTGTTGCATGTCACTTCCAGTGGCATAAACTATGACATAGCTTCTGCCCCGCTGGCAGGGAAGTCCTAATTGGACGTAGGAAGATCTTGAAGTCACCTGTGGGAGAGGACTCAGCCTTGGACGAGGGACTTGTCGATCTCATAGACATGTCCTGAGAGATAAGTACTTTGTTGGAACAAAATTGTCACAATTCTTAGGTGAGAATCTCCACCAGGAGCATTATAATGAGATAAATCATAATGCTGATAAAATTAGGATAGTTAAAACACTGAACAGTATTTTATTTGGATATAGTAGGGCGAAATGAGACGCATTCGATAGCGAAATATCAATTTATTTGGGAGAATTTCGTAATAAAATTAAAAATAAAATGACAACTTATTTAACATAAAAATTATTTGGATACAGACATAGGTTGAAGATTGTCGAAGACGAAGGTGTGAGATCTGAAAAGAAAATCTTGCCACAGCACACGTAAGTTCCGGTGGAACTGGAAAGTCTTTGACATCTGAAACACACTTCATGTCCGATAAACATGTGGCACACGTGTAACAGTCTATATCACTTCACCATAGGGAGGAACAGTCTCTAGTGACACTGAGTGGCACTTAAAACACTGTATCGCACAAGGGTCAACACAGGCACCCGTTGAGTTAAAGTCCCTAATAACTCACTGTCCTTCGCAGCTTTAAGCAGCAGGTTTTAGTACACTATCTGCGGCTACTACAAATCTTTTGAGTTCTTGCACCTGTTTCGCATAGTGTTTGAAGAACACTTTCGAAGATTTCCAGCCTGTGAAGGACGGGAGGCTCTCGAAGTCCATGCTCTGGAAAAAATTAAGAGAAGAGGCGACTTTTCTAGGATCATGACCAGCAGGTGTACTGACAGGATCTGCTCTGCAAATAAAATAGGTGATCTTCGCCCATAATTGTTTGAGAGACAAATCACTTCCCGACGTTTCGCCTTTAAAGAGTTGTCCTCCGCCAAAGTCTGAAGTTCTACGAAGATAGACCTAAGGCTCTCTACTGGGCATAGAGACATCTCTTCCCTCAGGGGGCAGATTCTCCAAGGGCCCCACCTCTTCGTTGGGAGCTCATTCTTTGCCAAAAACGTTGGGTTAGGGAAGAGGGTATGTTCCCCTGTGTCGGCGAACTGTATCTGGCCCTCCTCTCTAGAAAGGGCCACTATTTCACTGACCCGTGCTCCCGAAGCGAGAGTGAAAAGGAAAATCACTTTTTGGGTCAGGTCTTTCACAGGGAAAGATTCATTGTCCAGGCTAGAGGCAAATTGAAGCACCTTGTCGAGAGACTAGGAGATAGGCCTCGGTGGGGGTGCGGGACGGAGTCTAGCACATGCTTTCGAAATTTTGTTAAAGATTTCGTTGGACAGATCAACCTGGAAGGCATAGAGTAATGGTCTTGTCAAAGACGATTTACAAGTGGAAATCGTATTGGCTGCTAGGCCTTGTCCATGAAGGTGAATGAAGAAGGACATACAAAAATCCATAGAGATTTCCGAAGGATTCTTCGCCTTGACAAAGGACACCCACTTCTTCCAGGAAGACTCGTATTGCCTTCTGGTAGACTTTGTTTTATATTCCTCAAGGAAGTCTAAGCACTTCTTCGATATTCCAAATCTTTACTTCACAGCTAGTGAGAGAAAATCATGATAAAGGTCTCGGGTTTTCCTTGATGAAGCAAAGACAGTCGACTTCTGGACCTGCTGGGAGAGAACTGGGTCTGGCAGGGGGATTAGCTTGGGCTTCAGTTCCAGGATGAGAGAGAACCAATTGCTCCTCGGCCATTTGGGAGCCACTAGGGCTGCCATTCCCTTGAAGGGTCTCAGTTTGGTGAGGACTTTCAGCAAAAGGTTGGTTGGAGGGAACAGGTAAATCTTGGTCCACCTGTTCCAGTCCAGGGACATGGCGTCCACCGCTTCCGCTTTGGGGTCCTCGTATGGGGTCACATAAAGAGGAAGTTGGTTGTCGTCGCTCATCGCGAAGAGGTCGATTTGCAGTTCCAGGACTTGATGGGCTGACGAGACAATGGTACTGGTAGTTGGTGGGCGCCAGCGAGCCGGCGGCCTTCCCTCCGCCCCCGGCGGCAAGTCGGCAGTCATATACACACTGTCTACATTCCATGAGACAGGTAGGAAGTTGGGGTTACTGCCGGCAGGCGCCGGGAGAGGGGGCGGCAGTGGAACGGCACTGACAGAGAGAGAGAAAGATAGGAGGTGGAAGGGGGAAGAAAGTGATAACTCAGTACCCAAACCCTTCCGCCTCCGGAAGGAGTGTTCAAATAAAAGGAGGGGGATGAGGTCTTTCATCCAGCGGCACGTTGCCGGCGGCGGCTAGGATGCCTGCGGCAGCCCAAGGCAGGGCAGAGGAACACTCAAGAGGGGGAGGTCCTCCTCCGGTAGACCGACCAGCAATGGCAACCCCATAGATCGACTATAGTGGGAAGTGCAGCAGAACGGACAGGCCGAAGAGGGGACCGGGCCGGGCCTACATGTCGCCGGCACACAGCGGGAATGTAGGCCGGCGGAAACGGGGGTGTGATGGCAAGCCAACACAAAGGAATAGAGGGGGGGGGGGGGGTGTTGAGAGAGTTCAGAGGAAGGGGGAGTGCAGAAGGGGCCGAAGTCCCCTATTGCGTACCCCAAGGAGGGGATTCTGATCAGGGCTAGCCTGTCTAGGCCGGAAGAGTACATTCCCCAGCCTAGGATAGGATAGCCCTGAGAGGGTACAACACTGGTGTCCTGTCCTGAACTATAATGAAGCAGAATCCCCAATGTCTGCCTAACCTAGGCTAGGAGAACCTGTCTCCCAGGCCAGGAAAGGCAGGGGTAAGGGTAAGTCGTTACTCCACAGGGAGGAGGGGTCATAACCCAGCCAAGTATGGACTAGGGGCAGGGCTAAGCCCTCCACCTTCGTTCTCCAAGGGACCAGAAGGGGAGTACATTCCCCTAAAGGTGGGATGGCGGCAAACGACAAACTCTGAGGGTCTGTCCCCAACTCAAAGCGCACATCTATGGCCAGGAGAAGGGGCAGAAGGGACCTAGCCTAACCTAAACGGCAATTCAAGGATAGGGAGGCTAGGGTGTAGCCTAGGCTACCTCAGAGGGAGGGGATTACCTAGGTGGGGAATGAGGAAGTAAATAAGAGTCCTTGCATAAGTTAGGTGCCAGGGAGACCCCTATAAACTTTCCCGAAGGCGAAAAAATCATGTATGCTTTCACTGAATTTTGTATGAATAATGCCTGAATCTTCATTTCACTTATAACACTAGAAACACCAACATATTATGCAAAAGTAAACATGAACACTTAGGCATCTTGCCTAGGGGCTAGGCCAGTAGGCTAGCTAGGGTTCGGCTAACATGATCGCCGAAGGCGGATACTAACAGCATAAAACAACTAGTTCCTAGCAATGAAGACTAACTAATATAATCATTAGTTAACGGACCGGGAACGTTGCTCTGGCTAACTAAATAAAGCATAGTGGGCGAGCAACAGCGTCTCAACATGACGCCTCTGGTGAAGGCACAACTCCGCTACAAATCACAAGATTTAAGGAAAAGTAATCGTTACTTTACGACTGGAGCTTATTAAAACAATACAAGAATATGGTACTCAACTTTCCAGAAGAAGGCGAGGCAGAAGAATGAGACATGATGCACAAATTACGCAAAACTGGGAAAAACACAACTGTAAGGAAAGCGCTACAGAAGTGGAATGGAGTTGGCGCGGGCGGATGTGACGTCGGCCAGTATGGCGGCCATTTGTTTACATCGCTAGGTACCATAACAGTAGTGTAGGAGGAGAGTTTTTAGAACGGCTTCTCCCATAATTGCCAATCTACCCCCTCGGAGCGCAAACGCTAGGTGGGGTGCAGATAGCCATGTGGCGTGTCAATACATACGTCCCCTGTTGATATACGATATCCAAAGGGAAACCTTATGGGTACTCGCGCCAGAAGTTAGAATTCTGTGAAACCTTTAGTTTAATTCTCTGGGAATATCTACTGTAGTCAGATATACCCTTAGGAAGCTACTGAAGAAACCTTCCATCAGCACGTCATGGCTTGAGCCCAAAAATATGGTCCATCTATTTGGCTAGAAATGAAAGTATATATTTCCCAAAGGAGACTATTTGTGCCAGTACTGTTTATAACAGGCATTGCTCACGTGGTAGGAAATCACTGCTGCCTCGCTTAGTGACTTTAAACGACTGGTAACAATGTCATTTCGAACTTTTGCACCTCCCCTGATCTTCTCTCTCCAGTTTCCAGTACTTAACTCACTATTATTACTTTTATTACAGAAGATGCAAGGATTTCAATTTGGTTTAAAGTCTGGAACATGGTCTTTTGATAATCTGGACGTTTTATGCTATCCATGTCTTCAATTAATTTCAACAACCAGTAGAAAGAAAATATTAACTGATAACAGAGGAGCTTTTAGCACTAGTTGGAGAATTGGTAATGTTACTCCTCTATGTAAATGTGTTTGTGGTAGCTCAAGTCCCACTGATTACCGCCCAATTTCCATAACTCCCATATTATCCAAAGTTTTTGAACGTCTTCTGGCAAAACGTCTTAACAGGTTTGCTGAAGGTAATCATCTACTCCCTAGTTTGCAATTTGGTTTTCGTAAAGGCCTTGGAGCATGTGATGCCCTTCTTACAATCTCCAATGCTGTACAGAAATCCCTTGATTGTGGTCGGGAAGTTCGTATGATTGGCCTTGATTTTAGTGCTGCCTTTGACCGTGTTAATCATGAGGCCCTTGTTTTCAAACTGAAACAGTTGGGAGTGGGTGGGTCGTTTCTTAGCATTATTATTGATTTTTTAAGTAATAGATCTCAAAGAGTTGTTGTTGATGGGCACCATAGTGATTATAGGAATGTGATATCCGGTGTTCCACAGGGTAGTGTTCTTGGCCCATTACTTTTCATACTATATACACATGACATGTGGTTTGGCCTTGAAAACAAGCTTGTTGCATATGCAGATGATGCTACTCTCTTTGCATCAATTCCATCCCCTGAATGTAGATCTAGGGTTGGTGAATCCCTTAATAGAGATTTAGCTAGAATTAGTGCATGGTGCAAATTATGGGGTATGAAGTTGAATCCTAACAAAACTCAAAGTATGATTGTAAGTAGGTCAAGGACGGTGGCTCCTCAACATCCGGATCTCAGTATTGATAATGTTTCTTTAAATATGTATGACTCTTTCAAAATTTTAGGTGTGATTCTCGACAGTAAATTTACTTTTGAGAAACATGTAAGGTCTGTGTCTTCTTCAGTTGCACAAAAAATAGGCTTATTGAGAAAGTCTTTCAAGATTTTCGGTGATCAATCTATTCTGAAGAAGTGTTTTAATTCTTTCATTCAACCTTGTTTTGAGTATTGTTCTCCTGTCTGGTCTTCAGCTGCTGATTCTCATCTTAATTTGTTGGACAGAAACTTACGGTCGATTAAATTTCTTATTCCTGATCTAGATATTAATCTCTGGCACCGTCGTTCAATTAGTTCATTATGCATGTTGCATAAGATTTTTCATAACTCTGACCATCCTTTACATTCAGATCTCCCTGGACAATTCTATCCTGTTCGTAATACTAGGCAGGCAGTTAATTCTAATAGCCAGGCCTTCTTCATCACGAGACTCAATACTACGCAGTATTCTAGAAGTTTTATTCCAGCTGTTACCAAGTTGTGGAATGATCTTCCTAATCGGGTGGTTGAATCAGTAGAACTTCAAAAGTTCAAAGTTGGAGCAAATGCTTTTTTGTTGACCAGGCGGACATGAGTCTTTTTATAGTTTATTTATGACATATTTGTTTTTGATGTTGTTAATAGTTTATATATGACATGTCTGTTTTGACGTTGTTACTTGTTTTAGAATGATTTATTGTTAATTTGTTCTCTTCATTTATTTATTTCCTTATTTCCTTTCCTCACTGGGCTATTTTTCCCTGTTGGAGCCCCTGGGCTTATAGCATCTTGCTTTTCCAACTAGGGTTGTAGCTTGGATAGTAATAATAATAATAATATAAACTTAATACAGTTGAATAAATTTAAACATCCCCTTTTAACTTTGTGGAAATAACAAATAAAAATAAAGTTAGAATATTGCCAGATTTCCTGATCGAGCAGCCGCCATTGTTGATGGTGTCTTAACAGTTAAAACTACTTGATGACGGATGTCCACCTAAGTCAAAATCCTTACTGACACACTACATATTTGTGAAAGAGAAAATTCTCACTAAAATTTAATCATAGTTAGATACAGGGCTATTGCACTTCATGTGTATCACAACACACACGTAGGCTGCACTGTAACAGTATTGCTGTGTCATATATATATATATATATATATATATATATATATATATATATATATATATATATATATATATATATACACACACACATATATATATACACACACACACATATATATACACACACACACACACACACACACACACACACATATATATATATATATATATATATATATATATATATATATATATATATATACATCATATATATATCAATATATATATACATATATGTACATATATATACATATATACATACATATATATATCAATATATATATACATATATGTACATATATATACATATATACATACATATATACACACATATATATATGTATATATATATATTTTTTTGGGGGGGGGGGCTCAAGCCATGTCGTCCTAATGGAAGGTTCCTTCAGTAGCTTCCTTTGGTTATATGTAACTACTAAGATATTCCCAGAGAATTAAACTAAAGGTTTTCACAGAATTCTAACTTCTGGAGCGAGTATTCTAAGGGTTAACCTTTTAGAATATCGTATATCAACAGGGGACGCATGCATTAACACGTCACATGGCCATCTGCACCCCACCTAGCGTTTACGCTTCGTGGGAAGATGTGGGGAGTGAATGTGGGAGGTAATTGAGGTGCCGTTCCAAAGATACTCTCCCTACGTCACTGTTACGATACTCGCAGCTGCGTGACGTCACGTCCGCCATCATCATTCCTCTACTAGTAGCCGTAAAGCCTCTGGTTTTATTCCCACTTATCGCTGTTTTCTGTGTGCATCCTTCAAGATGTCTCAGCCTTCTGCTTCGCCTTCTTCTGGAAAGTTGAGTACCAGGTACTTGTATCGTTTAAATAAGCTCTGGCCGTCGAGTAACGATTTTTTACGCTAAAATCTGGTGTTTTGTGGCCGAGCTGTGCCTTGCCTCGGGTCGCCATTTACGGCGCGGCTGTTCGCTAGCATACGTTATTTAGTTAGCCAGAACAGCCTTCCCCGACCTTTAACTGAGATAAATCTTTAGTTATTTAGTCTTCATTATTAGGAAAGAGTTATATTGTGCCGATAGTGGTCTTCGGCGATCTTAGTTAGCCGACCCCATACTAGCCTTTCAGCCTAGCATAGGCTACAGCCTAGTGTTCATGTTTGCTTCTGCATGATATAATAATGTTCCTAGTGTCATGTTAATGAAGATATAGGCTTAGTTAGCCAGCATAGCCTTCACGGCCTTATAACTAATTTATCTTAGGTTAATTAATCTTCAATTTAGGAATAGTTCATTTATGCCGTTGTGGTCTTCGGCGCTCCTAGCCAGTCGACCCTATACTAGCCTTTTTGCCTAGCATAGGCTGCAGCCTATTATTCATATTTACTTCTGCATATGAGTGTTCCTAGTGTTATTTTATGAAGATTTAGGCATTTTTAAACATATACAAGATTCGATGTTGCACATATTTTCGCCTTCGGGGAACCATACAGGGAACGGTACCTGGTCCAACTAGGCCATACCTAACCCAACGCTGGGATCCTTGTATGCTTCCTTATCTCCCTGTACCTCCCTCTGGGTAGCCTTACCTTTTGTACCCGAAACACTTCGGGTAGGTAAGGTTAGGTAGTTCTTCCCTCTTCCCTCCCATAGTGTATGGGGGGATTTCGGTCAGAACCCCAGAGTACTTATCGTTTATCCCAGTCCACCCCTAAGGAACGTCCTTCCCCTGGGGGTATCGACTGAGACTGAAGGTGGGGGGGGGGCCTAGCCCTTCCCCCCTAGACTGCTCTTGGTTGGGACTTGTCCCTTCCTCCTGTAGCCTAGCGATACTTCCCCAGCCTTACCTAATCTAGGAGATCTCCTGGTTTAGGTTAGGCCTTGGGGTCTCTGTTTTATTATAGTTTAGGACAGTACACCAGTTCTGTTCCTACTCTGAGCTAACCTATCCTAGGGTTGGAGAGCGCCTCTCTCCTACCTGGGTAGTATAGAAAACAGATTCTCCCACCCTCTGGGGGCTTTAGGGTCACGATCCCTTCTGCCCCCTCATCTCCCCCCCCCTACCCCACTCTATTCTTTGTGTCAGCTTGCCTTCACACCCCTGTCCGCTGTCCTACAATTCCCCCTCGGAGAGAATGGTAGGTTAAGCTGCGCTCTCCTGCCTGGGGTGGCCGCTCTGCTACACTTCCCCCCTCATAGTCGAACTATAGGGTTGTGTTAGCAGCCGCCCTTCCAGCAGGAGATCACCCTCCCCCCCCCTATATATAGTGTTCTCTGATCCTCCCTTGGATTACCTTGGGAACCCAGCCGTCTGCCGGCTCCCTGCCGTGGAATGATAGGGTCCCCCCCCTATCATGAGTACATTCCTTCCGGAGGAAAGCTGGTTGGGTATCGGACATTACCCTTCCTCCTTCCCTCCTTTTCTTTCTCTCTCCTATCATGGTGCTGGTCCACTTCCGCCGCCTGCACGTCAGGTAACTTCCTACCATATAGGACCTTCCTATCTCAGGTTTACCTAAGGCAACACCCTGCCGGCTGCCGCCGCTAGTCGTCAGCACATCCGGTGACCTTCCTACTTCATAGGACTTCCTGTCTGAGTACAATCCATGGCGCCAGCCTGCCGGCTGCCGCCGACTGCTCAGAAAACTTCCATCTTATGTACCCAGTTAGGTTCACCATCGCCAGCAGCCGGCACTCCACCCTTCCGGCGACCTGCCGCCGGTCGCCCCTATAAGTGTTTCCTACCTCTCTGCTACTTAGAGCATAGCCTTGACGGAATCACCCCGCTGGACCGGGCCTCCGGCTTGCCAGCAACACAACACGGCTTCCAGGGACAAGCACCCCTTCCCCCCGGCTGCCGGCAGTCGACCTATACATCCATATAGCCAGACTGATCTTTGCTATCTCATACCCTGAAGACAGTCTCTGAGCTGTATGAGTATACCATACAAATTTCCAGCATACTCTGTGCTTCTCAGTGCAGTCTCTTACCGGGACCTTCCCAAATATTGAGGGGTTTATCCCTTTTCCCCTCCTTTATCTAAGTTCTGAGCGATCTCAGACCTTTATACCCTGCAAACAATTCCTTTATAAGGAAGCCTAGGCTGGCTTTCCCATAGGGATACCATTCCCTCTCCTATAACCCAGGTTTTAAGGAATTGCCAGCAGAAAAGGTCGCGGTACCTGGCTGGACGGGATTCACAAGTATGTGTCTTCCTACTTCTTTTCTAGCTCACCTATCCAGAGCTCACATAACACAATTCTAAGCTAAGAATTAGTTTAAGGAATCTTAATTCAAGAGAAATGTAAGTCATGAATCTATTTCCATGTACTCTATTCTCTTTCTTTTACAGGAGGAGTATGTGAAATGTGAAAGCCCCTTCTGCTCGGTCCGCCGCCCGGACTTTTACGGGAATGGTGCGTGTCGGGCTCACGCCCCTTGTACAGCGAAGAAGGGCAACCTCAAATACTGGGATTCAGTCTCCTGCCCAATCTGCGAAGGCCGCCTCGACGAGGGATTTGACAACCCTCCGTCCTTAGAAGCCAGGGACAATGCTCGAGAGAAACTGCGCAGGTGGGTGCGCGGTTTCCAGAAAAACGCTGCCGGACCGTATATCCCAAACGAGAAGATGAGGGCCATCCTTTTTCCGAAAGCGTCGGCAGACTCTGTGATCCCCCAGGATCAGATCCCACTGGTTCAAGTAACCGTTGAAACGGACATCGAGACTACGCTTAGCAAGTGTAGTCTAGACGAGGTGTAGAAGATGTCGGACGTGTCCGACGACACTGAGAGGACCCTCATGGGCGAGGATCCGGAGGATGAAGAGTATCAGGTGGAATACCCTGATTTGGAGGGCGAGGCCGGCCCTCCACCTCCAGCAGCTCCTGTAGTGACCGAGGAGCCAGTCCCCTCTACCTCCGCCGCACCGCAGCCCATACTGACTGCCACCAAAGATGCCATCCGGGTATTGGTGGCCTTAATGGACGAGAGGCTTAGTAAGCATTCCGCCCAGATCAGAAGTCGTTTCTTGGAAATGAGGCAACCGAAGCAGATCTCGGTTAAGGATCTTCTTTCCTGCTTGGAGTCTAACCCTTGGAGATACGCCAAGCATATGCCAATCACAACTGGCAAGATCTTTATAGGCTAAAGCTTGTCGTTTAGCCGCTAAACGACAAGCTTGGGTCTATCCTCCTGGAAGAAGTGGAATTCTTCCCGCACTTCGAGGCTTACCCGGACTGTTACGTCCGACTTAAGACCGAACCGGCCTCCAAGGAGGAGACTGAGCCTAAGGAGGTGATCGTGTTTGATCACTCAAAGGTCCAAGCTTTACTGGTAGATTGCCTGAAGAGCCGCGGCTTCACCAATTCGAAAATGCCGGCTCTAAGCAAGAAGCACCCGTCCTTTCTTGCTCCCTCTTCCGCATCCTTCCCCTTCGTGGAAAAAGCCTTCCATGCAGTCATGAAGGCGGTGGAAGAAGGAAAACCCTGTCTTAACCTGGAGGAGTGTAGGCCACTCTCCCTTGCCCTTCCCCCCGACGACAAGTTCTGGAAAGATATCCAGTACACCTTCACGGTTGGGAAGCTGGACCCTGACGTAGCCGGACGTCAGTTTAACGAGGACCTCCCGAAATTGAACGACCACCTTCTTCGTCAGGAGCAAGAGACCAAGGAGAGACTGGCTGCCTTCCTGTCTCTCCAGATTCAGCACGAGGTCATGGCTGGGGACATTAGGGTCCCGGACTTCTATATGGTTCTGGCAAAAACCCACCTTGCGACTGTGATGAAGGACCTGTACAGCTTCATCAGGTCCCGAAGAACCTGCAGAGAGTTCGTGTTTGCCAACGCGGCAGTTAAACACGAACCCCGGAAACTTATCTCCTCCAACATCTGGGGTAAACATCTCTTTCCCTCTGACTTGGTGAAAGAGATTGTCGACAAGGCCGCCTCCAAAATAGGAACCTTCTCAACAAATGGGGCATGTTTAGAAAGAGGAAATCCTCCCAGGACGAAGGCCCTCAGCCTAAGAGGAAATCTTCCAAATCCTCCAAACCAAAAACCCAGCAGCGTCAACAGAAACGCCAGTTTCCGGCTCCCGCTACTCCCCATGTGGTCTCTCAACCGCAGCAGACCTTTCAGTTGGTCCCCCAACCAGTGGTGTCACAATCACCGACCTTTACCCCTGCCTACGAGCGTCAGTCAACTACCTTTCGTCCCAGAGGTAGAGGCTCAGGCAGAGACTCCTCGCGCCGCCCCTCCAGGGGCAGAGGAGGGAGGGGAGCTAGCGGCCGAGGTGGCAGGCCCTCGGGAAACCAGAAGCAATGAAGTGCTTCCGGTGGGAGGAAGACTCCACCTCTTTCAGGATCGCTGGACCTTCGATCCTTGGGCACACAGCATCATCAAGAAGGGACTAGGTTGGAGCTGGACGCAACCACTTCCAACCTTCCACCAATTCTTCCATCAACCCCCCTCTTGGAAGAATATGTCCTAGAACTCTTGAACAAGAAGGTGATCAAGAGGGTAAAGTCCACCAGGTTCCAAGGAAGACTGTTTTGTGTTCCCAAGAAGGACTCGGACAAACTCAGAGTCATTCTGGACTTGTCCCCCCTCAACAAGTTCATTGTGAACCACAAATTCAAGATGCTGACTCTTCAACAAATCAGAGCCCTACTGCCTCGCAAGGCCTACACGGTCTCAATAGACCTGGTGGATGCCTACTGGCACATACCAATGAACCACCACGCTTCCTCCTACCGAGGATTCCGGCTCAATCGAAGAAGCTACGCCTTCAGAGCCATGCCCTTCGGGGTCAACGTGGCTCCGAGAATCTTCACCAAGCTAGCAGACACAATCGTCCACCAGCTACGCCTTCAGGGCGTCCAAGCAATGGCCTACCTCGACAACTGGCTAGTCTGGTCGACTTCGCCAGAAAGGTGTTTGACAGCTTGCAGCAAAGTAACCCAATTCCTGGAACATCTGGGTTTCAAGATAAACACCAAGAAGTCTCGCCTTGCTCCAGCTCAGAAGTTCCAATGGTTAGGAATCCATTGGGACCTTCAGTCACACCGCCTTTCCATCCCATTAAAGAAAAGGAAAGAAATAGCAGGGTCTGTCAGAAGACTTCTCAAATCCAAACGGATATCAAGACGACAGCAAGAGCAAGTTCTCAGCTCACTACAGTTCGCCCAAGTGCTTCGAGCACAGCTAAAGGATGCATCAGGAGTCTGGAGACGAAACGCATCCGTCGCTCGAAGAGACCTCAAGAGACCCCTTCCAAACAGGCTTCGCTCCCTGCTCAGCCCGTGGTCAGAAGCAAGGACCTTGAAAAGATCTATCCCTCTCCAACCTCCACCTCCGCCGCTCAACATCCACACGGACGCTTCCCTGGAGGGTTGGGGGGGCCACTCCTACCAGCAACAAGTTCAAGGAACATGGTCTCCCCTATTCAAGACGTTTCACATCAACATCTTGGAGGCCATGGCGGTTCTTCTCACCCTGAAGAAATTGTCACCGCGTCCTTCGATACACATCAGTCTAACTCTGGACAGCTCGGTGGTAGTCAGATGCCTCAATCATCAGGGCTCGAGATCGCCCCACCTAAATCAGGTGTTACTACCCATCTTCCGCCTGGCAGACAGGAAGAAGTGGCACCTGTCTGCAGTTCACCTACAAGGATTCCGCAACCTGACGGCGGACGCTCTATCAAGGACAAGCCCAATAGAGTCGGAATGGTCTCTAGACGCAAGGTCATTCTCCTTCATCTCTCACCAAGTCCTGGAACTTCAGATCGATCTTTTCGCGACGAGCGACAACAATCAACTTCCTCGATACCCCAAGGCAGAAGCAGTGGATGCTATGTCCCTGGTTTGGGACAGATGGTCCAAGATCTACCTGGTCCCTCCACCCAACCTTCTGCCGAAAGTCCTATCAAAACTGAGAACCTTCAAAGGGACAGTGGCCCTAGCGGTTCCCAAGTGGCCCCGGAGCAATTGGTATCCCCTGGTCCTGGAGCTGCAGCCCGCGCTGATCCCCGTACCGGGCCTAGTCCTCTCTCAACAAGTACAGACGTCGACTGTCTTCGCTTCATCACTGAAAGTCAAGGACCTTCATCTCATGATTTTCTCTCCTTAGCCGTAAAGAAAAGGTTTGGGATCTCGAAGAAAAGCTTAGACTTCCTCGAGGAGTACAAAACAGAATCTACCAGAAGGCAGTACGAATCTTCCTGGAAAAAGTGGGTCTCCTTCGTCAAGGCGAAAAATCCTACGGAGATCACCATTGATTTTTGCATGTCCTTCTTCATTCACCTTCATGGACAAGGCTTAGCGGCCAACACGATTTCCACTTGTAAATCGGCCTCGACTAGACCAATCCTATAAGGCATGCGCTAGACTACGCCCAGCACCTCCACCAAAACCTATCTCCTGGTCCCTGGACAAGGTGCTCCACTTTGCTTCTAGCCTGGACAACGATTCGTGCCCTCTGAAAGACCCGACTCAAAAAGTTATCTTCCTTTTTGCTCTCGCCTCGGGAGCCCGAGTCCGTGAAATTGTGGCAGTATCAAGAGAAGAGGGTCATATCCAACTCCCCGATACGGGGGATCTTACCCTCTTCCCTGACCCAACGTTTCTCGCAAAGAATGAACTACCCACCAAGAGATGGGGCCCCTGGAGAATCTGCCCCCTGAAGGAAGATGTCTCTCTATGCCCTGTGGAGAGTCTTAAGGTCTATCTTCGAAGAACTTCCGACTTTGGTGGAGGACAGCTTTTCAAAGGAGAAACGTCGCGCAGCGACCTGTCACTAAAACAACTTAGAGCGAAAATCACCTACTTCATTTGCAGAGCGGATCCTGACAGTATGCCCGCAGGTCACGATCCCAGGAAAGTCGCCTCTTCCCTAAATTTCTTCCAAGGAATGGACTTTGAAAGCCTCCGATCCTTCACAGGCTGGAAGTCCCCCAGAGTGTTTTTCAAACACTATTCGAAGCAGGTGCAAGAAGTGAAAAGATTCGTGGTGGCAGCAGGTAGCGTGATGAAACCTGCTGTTTAGTGCTGCGTAGAACAGCGAGTTTTCTCGGGACTTTAACTCAAACGGGTGCCTGTGTTGACCCTAGTGCGTTACATAGTGATTTCAGTGGACACTTAGTGTCACTAATGGACTGTCCTTTACTAAGGTGATATGACAGATTCGTACACATGTGCTGCATGTTCTCGAACATAAAGTGTATCTTGACATAAAAGACTGACGTTCCTCAGGAACTAGTGATTACAGAAATGATTGTTTCTCTTTCAGATTCTGCACCACCAGCTTTTACCATATCTATGTCTATTATTGTATTTTATTATTGTACAAAAATTTTCGTATTTTCTTGCAAATTTCAAATAAAATATTTATCTTATTTACAACATGCGTCTCCTTCGCTCCTATTATTATATGAAAATATATTGCTGTTCGCGTTTTACTGAACCTTTTCTAAAGTTATTAAGATTAGTGAACCTACTATCTCTTATGTTCTCACCTAATGGTATAAATTTGTTCCTACACAACCCTTCTGTTCTGTCTGGAGACCGACACGATTTCTTCCAGGCGAGTCTTTCTTCGTCAGATTACTTCGAGATGTTCCTCTTGTCCTACTAATTTAGGACCTTCCTCGCCAGGGGGCCGGACGCCAGGTCATTGTAATGCCTCTGGTAGTGACATTACACGGAGATGTCACGGTCTCTTGGTCACCAGACCACGGAACGGAACGTTTATTCGGAATACCAGGCACTTAAATTGGAAACAAACCCACGATACATTAATTCTCTGTTACACTTCCATCAGGACGACATGGCTTGAGCCCAAAAAACGGATTTTGAGCGAAGCGAAAAATCTATTTTTGGGTGAGATGGCCATGTCGTCCTGATGGACCCGCCCGACTGTTCCAGTTCAGCCTACTAGGCCCCTCCCTGCTGTACTGTATCGCGGAGGCCGGCTATAGCTAGAACGGAATGATGATGGCGGACGTGACGTAACGCAGCTGCAAGTATCGTAACAGTGACGAAGGGAGAGCATCTTTGGAACGTCACCTCAATTACCTCCCACATTCACTCACCACATCTCCCCACGAAGCGTAAACGCTAGGTGGGGTACAGATGGCCATGTGACGTGTTAATGTATGCGTCCCGTTGATATACGATATTCTAAAAGGTTAACCCTTAGAATACTCGCTACAGAAGTTAGAATTCTGTGAAAACCTTTAGTTTAATTCTCTGGGAATATCTTAGTAGTTATATATAACCAAAGGAAGCTACTGAAGGAACCTTCCATCAGGACGACATGGCCATCTCACCCAACCATAGATTTTTCGCTTCGCTCAAAATCCGTTATATACATACATATATATATATAAATATATATATATCATATATATATATATCATATATATATATCATATATATATATATCATATATATATCATATATATATATCATATATATATCATATATATATATATATATATATATATATATATAAACTGTATATATATATACACACACACACACATATATATATATATATATATATATATATATATATATATATATATATATATATATATATATATATATATATATATATATATAATGTTTCTTGAACTTTGCATGACTTAAATTTTAGGTGTGATTCTCGATAGCAAGTTTACTTTTGAGAACCCATTAGGTCTGTGTCTTCTTCAACTGCACAGATCCATCCTGTCCGTAATAGTAGACACACGGTTATTTCTATTAGTCAGGCCTTCTCCATCATGAGGCTCAATACTACACAGTACTCTAGAAGTTTTATTCCAGCTATGACCAAGTTGTGGAATGATCTTCCTAAACAGGTAGTTGAATCAGTAGACCTTCAAAAGTTAAAACTTGCAGAAAATGTTTTTACGTTGAACAGGGTGACATAAGTCGTCTTATATTTTATAGGCCTATGTGAAATATCTGCTTTAATGTTAAACTTTTTAAAAGATTTTATTTTAATAGTTCCTTATATCGTTTATTTATTTCCTTATTTCCTTTCGTCACTGGGCTATTTTTTCCTGTTGGGGCCGTTGGGCTGATAGCATCCTGCTTTTCCAACTAAGGTTGTAGCTTAGCTAGTAATAATAATAATAATATATTCAGATTTGTGCAGTTGAAAATTTATACTTTGTGAATTTGCATGGCTAGGGTGTCATAAACTAGGAAGAAACCACTATAGATGTCACTGATAGCTGAACAGAATCTTCTTTTAAACTCAATCATACATATATAAACCATAATCAGACTACCACATTCCACATTACAAAATATATCTTGTACAGTGGGGATTATCAAACGTATTTACAGTATATGTGAAACCGAAAGTGGTTGCTCATAGTCCTACAAAGAACAAAATCAGAAACCAGGGGGTTAACTAGGCCTATGACGAACATTAGAAGTTTAGAAATAAGTTAGGTGAGTCCAGGTCGCTAGCTGTCTTTAGCACGAGTAAGAATCATAAACAGTTCTATAGACAACAGATACGACCAGCTTGCTGATTGAAATGTAAGTAAAATGTAATCCTGAAGAGCATACACTATAACGTAGCAGGAGTCTGGTGGTGGGGTTCTGTGCTGTGAATGCGAGATGCAAAAGCAAACTTAGCAGACCGAAACACCGATAACTGTCCAAGTCAAGTAGTACTTACTTGTTTACTTGTTTTGGGTTTAAATCCAACCCTCCACTGAAGTCGAGTGAACTACTTCTCGGGCGGGTCCATATTAATCATCTAACGAAACATTTTCATTATAACTTATACAATTCTTTGATTGTAGCATCTTCCAAATCATATGATCTTGTGAAAAGTAATGTCTTTAGTTTCTTCTTAAATTCAATGGCTCCCTTTAGGTCCTTCATTTCAGTTAGCAGTCTATTATAATGTCTAAGCGCACAGTAGCTAAAAGCCCTTTCACCAAATTTACTATTTGTTCTTGGTTCAGATAGTCTATGTTAGTCACTCATGTGTCTTGTGTTAACATTTGTTTCTAGTTCTAGTTTATTCAGGCATTCTTTTAGATATTTTGGTTCAGTATCTTAAAAGTTAGTAAGAGTAGCTTGTATCCAATTCTCGCTTTTACCGGTAGCCAGTGGTATCAACAACACGTACTAGACAAGCACGGAGAGATGTAATTATAGAAAGCAAATAGGTGGTATCGGTGACTGGCATATTTTTGTTTGAGGATATGGAGCACGTGACGAGTATTCATACCAACTTACATTATCCCACTCCTTAATATGTACAATCGATTATATATTTTCTTGCAGAATAACCATATATGGCAAATGGTCCGCCCACCCATAAGCTCAAAATCCATACCACAAAACCCTCGCCCACCCCCGAAATTTGGAAACCACTGTTTAGGGTCGTTAGGCCCTCGAAGCACAGTTTGAGAAGTTGTAAATTTTCCTTTAATTAAATCCTCAGTATTACTTATTCTTCCTCACTGTTCTATGGCTTACCAAATTATCAGCTGAAGAAAATTCAGAGAGTACAAAACAGAGCCGCTAGATTAATAAAAGGACTACACAATAGGGAAAGAGTTAGCCCTGCACTAAATTAAATTACACTGGCTGCCGGTAAAGGCGAGAATTGAATACAAGCTACTCTTACTAACGTTTAAGATACTGAACCAAAATATCTAAAAGAATGTCTGAACAAACTAGAACTAGAAACAAATGTTAACATAGGACACATGAGTGACAAACATAGGCTATCTGAACCAAGAACAAATAGTAAATTTGGTGAAAGGGCTTTTAGCTACTGTGCGCCTAGACATTATAACAAACTGCCAACTGAAATGAAGGACCTAAAGGGAGCAACTGAATTTAAGAAGAAACTAAAGACATTACTTTTCACAAGATCATATGATTTGGAAGATGCTACAATCAAAGAATTGTATAAGTTATAATGAAAATGTTTCGTTAGATAATTAATATGGACCCGCCCGAGAAGTAGTTCACTCGACTTCAGTGGAGGGTTGGATTTAAACCCAACACAAGTAAACAAGTAAGTAATTAAGTCGCCATGAGGCCTGATTTAACTCTATGATTTTAATAGTATTAATTAATTATGAGCACAATAAGGCAGGTTTTAAAAATCAAGTAGCATAGGCCTATAATTTACCATTATTATCCTTATCATTATACACTGAAATAAGATTGTTCATATGTATGAAAATATTTGTCTTATAATTATATATATATATATATATATATATATATATATATATATATATATATATATATATATATATATATATAATGTGTGTGTGTCTGACTTAGGGATCCCACACAATTGCAAAGCATAGGCTAACTGAGCTTAATAAATAAAAACAAGTAGCCTAAACAAATACTGAACATTATTTGGTAGTAATTTAAGTAAATACATACCTTGGAAAACAAATCCAGAAGCTAATCTTGTTGGGTTCGAAGTTTAAATCTCGTCCATGCAACTCATGACAGAATTGCAATCAAGTATTTAAAGGAAATTTATTTACTGTGATCATTTACAGCCAGAATTCAAAAGGTAATTTATTTACTGTGATCATTTACAGCCAGAACTTCACCGACAAGACTGGCTTCGTGTGAATAATTCTCACAATAAAAAACACAATAAAAATAATTCTCACAATAAAAAACAAACCACAAGGCAGTAGTTGAACTCTCTAAACACAATCTACACCATTACGGAAATCTACACTCACACAGACAATGACACCATCACTTGACCACAGGACTCAAGACACTGGCGACTGACGTTTGTTTCCGATTCAGAGTTCTACTGCAGACTGTAATCAGTGTTGCCAGGTTTTCCATATGAGAAAAGGCCAACGTCTGATGAACTGCAGATTTAAAAGGCCAACCTAAGAGTAGAAAAAGGCGGAAAATATACCAAAAGGCTAACCAATTTCAATAAGGCCAAATTTAGGTATCTACTACAAAAAAAAAGGCCAAATTCTGAGTTTTTGGGGGTCCGAAAAAAGGCCAACCTGGCAACACTGACTGTAAAATGCCCGGGAGAAGTAACCACTACTATTTATTCTTGAATAATTTAATTTCTATCTGACTTGGGGGCTTTATTCAAAGTTATATATCATTTTCAAGTTAATAATATAAAACTCATTAGCACTGGAAAGATTCAAAGACAGAAATAAGCAATGTCGAAATTTACGAACAGGTAAGAAAGTTCTGGCGCTATGTGGCAACTTTACCAAATGGCACGTGCCCAGCAAGTGACGTCACGGCCGAGTGACACTTTGCGGTGGACAAGTTTCTGAACTTGGGACTTATTTTCGTCTGGGACTGTAATAATACACATGCTGTAGGGAAAAAAAAAGAAAAGAGAGAGTACATATTCAATGAAATATTGTTTAATTCTAAGGCAAACCTGAATTTCTTCGTTAGCCTACAACTGCCGTTAAAGCCCATTATCCCCTACATAATTCTTACATAAATGGTTGTGCTTAAACAGTCGGCGTATCAAGATATTACCCACAACTATTAGTTCAAATGGTATACAAGACAGTATTATTATTATTATTATTACTATCCAAGCTACAACCCTAGTTGGAAAAGCAAGATGCTATAAGCCCAGGGGCTCCAACAGGGAAAAATAGCCCAGTGAGGAAAGGAAAAAAGGAAATAAATAAATGAAGAGAACAAATTAACAATAAATAAAACATAACCAAGCCAAAAAGCAGCCAAAGGAAAAAAAAAGAAAAAAATAGCTGTGGGATATCTGTGACAGAACTGAACAACGATATAACGGAGTTTCAATACGACGAGCACATCATCAAAAAGTTATTTCTAACTTACCGAAAGTCAATACCGGAAAATAATTGCAATATTAAGTATAAGTGAAGTGAAATTTGACTTAGGTATTTGCTCCTGACCTCGAAAGTACTTTAGGCCTACACGTTATTAGCGCCCGAACGTGCACGGTGCACTAACTGCGTTTGCTATCTACTCATCAGTGATATACAGGACTGAGAATTGTTATAGATAACAGTTCAACAACATCAAGCAATAATAATAATAGGGAAGTGGAGAATATGGGGAAAGGAAGAGTACCCCTGTACAATCCAGTTTATAGCTCAAAGGCAGGTACTCGGGAAGGGAAAGATTACGGAAATAGAGAGAAAGAGAAGTACAGGAGAAGAATAAAAGAGTGGGGCAGACCCTCTTGCGATATTAGGGAATTAGATAACAATTACTATAATAGGCTACCTCTAGTGTTCGGAAGGTTAAGTGCTTTGCATGTCTAATGAATATTATGGCTCCTTGAACCATCTGGAAAAGTACTGGGAATTAAACATAGAACCATTAAGCTTCCATTATGATTTGAAAATTGACATCCTGTATTA
>NC_090725.1:71828384-71833313 GCF_036898095.1 Palaemon carinicauda
TTACCTATGCTACCAGAGCGTTTTACAGTAAGTGAAGATTTTTTTTACAGCAAGTGAAGATTGTAACTGTAGGCTTGGTTTCACTTGTTTGCTTGTGGCTGGTCCAATTTACCCATAGGATTGTGTGCTTGTTTTAATTCTCTATTGGGACCAGTTTTGTTTTCATTCCCATCCTAGTGTACATGGCTGGGCTAAACACAGCAAGCTTGTAGTTGGTTCATGGCTTCGCTTAATCTAGATTCTAGAGTATCTAGATCATCTTCTTCATGTCAACAATGCTTACCTCCACTGGGGTGTGAAGTATGCAGAAACTTGTCGGTGAATTAAGGTTTTCTTTTTTTTGCCCAGAATTGGTCACGCAAGCGTATTTTGAAAATGGTGTCAGTTGATGTTTCCTAGAATTCTTTATACTTTGGGTAAACCTCGGCCTATCCTTCCTCAATGTCATTTATCAGGACATGTTCTTCATTGAATGATGCAATATCTCAGGACATATCTTGCTAGAGTCTACCGCTTCACTTCACTTCTACTCCCAGGTAGGCTTTCAGCCTGTCAGTGGAATCAGTTGTCTTCTCCACTCAATTCTGTTTTCAAAAATTCCCTCTCTTCTCAGCTGTTCAATTGTTGGCATGTTGTTCTTTGTCAGAATCTCTTCAATTCCATCCCTCCAGCCTTTACGTGGTCTACCTCTTGATCTCCTCCCACCAGGCGTCCAGTCCCATCTCTTCCTTGTAATTCTATTTCCATCCATTCTCATTAAATGTCCCAGCAATCTCAGCTGTCCATTCTACCGCTGTTGGGCGGAAAGCGGATAACTAGTATCTGTTTCCCTTAACATTTCACTGTCGCCCAAGACAATACCAAACAATGAAATCACCAACATAGTGCAATAGCACGGCCAAGTACAGCTACGTATAATTGTCAAAGCTAACTCCCGCCAACTGGTCTGGCGGCAGAACGTGAGTGGGCTTACCGCTAATTACTGATAATAATATTTCTGTTTGCTTCAGCTAGAGGTAGTGGTTACTTTAAATCTACCATTGCCGATTTCTCTGCATAGGCCCATATTCCTATAAAATTTCATCAAATGATAACAAGCCTTACATAAAAAATGTTGACTCATGTAAAAGACAGGGAACCCATGAAGGGAAATATTTTACGCAGGGAATAAAAGGGAATCGTTATAATAAAAAACTTCTGCAAAGAGGAGGAAGACGGAGATGGAGAGAAAAAGAAATGGAGAAGAAGAATCCGAAGAAATTTATATTCAAACCAATTCGTGAAGGCCAAGTTCAGGAGGGCTTCAACATGACAAGTGTATGAAAGAGAAAGAAAGCGCTTGGTACACATATCCACGGAACAGCCAAGAATACCGGTCAGAATCTAAATGGAGAGAGAGAGAGAGAGAGAGAGAGAGAGAGAGAGAGAGAGAGAGAGAGAGAGAGAGAGAGAGAGAGAGATGTTTTCTGATTGATTACCATGTCGATGATTTGCTTTCGTTTACAGTTTTATGATGATAAACATTTTGACGGATTACTAATCAGTTTTGTCAATTGTATCTCTCTTTCTCACCCACCCCCTCACACCGGAACTAAGACTCACAACACTCCTCTAGGTTACCTAATTCACTAAATAAGATATTTACAAAAGAGTACATTTATGATAATTACTTAAACATGTAACATAATTATAAGTTAAGAACGTTTGTACAATAAAATCTATTGCATATTATATATTTATTAATTGATTTAATTTGCATTGAGCTGATTTATAACCATGTAAAACAATGTAGTTCATATCAGTATTTTGTAAAGAATAATTACGTATATAATGTAAATTGCTAAGATGTAATTGTATTTTTATAATAAAAGATAAAAAAGAAAAAAAAATCACTACCCAGATCAGATCTGGTGGATATATGGCCTTTGGAAATATGGCTTGACGCTGGGGCCAGGGTAGCCATTCAGCGCTCAAGGGTCAAACACATACCATATTTCAATTTCATGAAAGAGTATTTTGTAAAAAGAAAAAATATTTCTAGTACAGTAATCAAAGTTCGTCAAAGTGAGAGAGAGAGAGAGAGAGAGAGAGAGAGAGAGAGAGAGAGAGAGAGGAGAGAGAGAGAGAGAGAGAGAGAGATTTTGTAAAAAGAAAAAAATATTTCAAGTACAGTAATCAAAGTTCGTCAAAATGAGAGAGAGAGAGAGAGAGAGAGAGAGAGAGAGAGAGAGAGAGAGAGAGAGAGAGAGAGAGAGAGAGAGAGAGATTTTGTAAAAAGAAAAAATATTTCAAGTACAGTAATCAAAGTATGTCAAAATGAGAGAGAGAGAGAGAGAGAGAGAGAGAGAGAGAGAGAGAGATATATCAACACGATTTCAATACTAAATTACATTCGCTCACCGTCACAAGAAAAAATCGTCATAGTTTTCCTTCGCAATCAGCCATGGCAAAGGTCCGACGGATTCTTTGAAGTGACAAAAATGGGAGCGTTTTTTTTCAGTGTCAAGCCAACTTGGGCGAACCATGAACTGAACTTTGAAAAAATATATATATTTTCTGATTTCTGATTCTACAGACAGCGTTCCAGAGTGCCCTGAAAATCATTTATAACAGCTAAGTGGTTTCTTCGATGTGAATATTGCGATGCAATCAGTTATCATTAAAATACACAAAATATGTCGAAGATATGAATATTGTCTATTGATTGATATCTCTCTCCAGCTCGTACAATACATACACACAAATATGCATAAAAAATCACATCACATCACATATACCAAGGCACTTCCCCCAATTTTGGGGGGTAGCCGACATCAACAAATGAAACAAAACAAAAAGGGGACCTCTACTTTCTACGTTCCTCCCAGCCTGACAAGGGACTCAACCAAGTTCAGCTGGTACTGCTAGGGTGCCACAGCTCACCCTCCCCCGTTATCCACCACAGATGAAGCTTCATAATGCTGAATCCATACTGCTGCTACCTCCGCGGTCATCTAAGGCACCGGAGAAAGCAGCAGGGCCTACCGGAACTGCATCACAATCGCTCGCCATTCATTCCTATTTCTAGTACGCTCTCTTGCCTCTCTCACATCTAAATATTTAACTATATTTGAGCAAACAAGTATAGAGGGAATTTCTAAAAAAATCCGTGTCCAAATAAAAAGAAAATGAAAAAAAATAGTCAAACGTTCAAGGAATCCAGTCAAGTCAAGACATCTATATCAAATGAAGTTTCCCATTGACTTTCCGAAAACTTCATAGACATCTTGGTCACGCTATTTTCCACATTCGCAAGAGTGAGATTTTTAAAATGGAGTTGATATGGATTTATACAGAATTCGAGAGAGAGAGAGAGAGAGAGAGAGAGAGAGAGAGAGAGAGAGTCCTTAAATGAAATATGACTTTATTCTATAAAGATTTTTTATGACAAAAATATAAATGAGAAATATACGGGTATGGATTTATACAGAATTCCTTCTTGGCTCCACCATAAGAGAGAGAGAGAGAGAGAGAGAGAGAGAGAGAGAGAGGGAAAGGTCCTTAAATGAAATATGACTTTATTTTCTAAAGATTTTTTGTGACAAAAATATAAATAAAAAATATACGGCTTCAGGAAAATTATATTTAATAAACGTATATCTAATACTGAAGATACATTATTCAAATCACTGATGTAAAACATATTAGCAAACTGTATTTAAGGTTGAATTTGCTGTAATGTGTGGACATAAAATATCTATGCTTATATATATATACATATATATATATATATATATATAATATATATATTTCTACCTAAGCTACAACTCGAGTGGGAAAAGCAGGATGCTATAAGCCCAAAGGCTCCAACAGGGAAAAATAGCCTAGTGAGGAAAGGAAGTGAGGAAATAACTAATCTAGTAGAGAAGTAACGAATAATTAATATAAGATATCCTATTATGTATATATATATATATATTATATATACATATATATATATAAACACTCTAGTTTTTGGCCTCACTGAGACATTATTACTCACATCAGGTCTCTAATAACAGCTCTTCTTTCTTAGCAAGGCAGGACTATTAATCCTACGTTGATGTCTCTTTCTCTGGTGTGTTGGCAGACGAAATGGCAAAGGGGTGGGGGGGGGGTGGGGGGGGGGGGGAGAAGGAGGTGTTGAGTTCATGAATATATTACCTTTTCGTTCCCTGCATTATTATGGCCGCGGAAATAGGCATCGCAAGCCCATACCCAAAAATGGTAAGCTAAACCCCGAGGGATTAAACCATGTTATTATATATAGATGAAGATATAGTGAAAAGAATCCAATCAAAATGTTGTAGTTTTCTGTGGAAGAAAAACTAGGGTTTGTGATCCACTTGCTATAACATATATATATATTATATATATATATATATATATATATATAAATATACATATAAATATATACATATGTATATATGTTATATTTATATGTATATATCTATTTGTATATATACATACATATACTGTATATATATATATATATATATATATATTGAAAATGATAGATAATAGATGGATATTAAGAAGAGCTCGTCTGAGAAATTATTACTTTTTTTGGAAGATATACTTTTTAGATAGAGGCTACATGTGATTTTCAATTGCAATAATAAACGAAAAGGATGTCTGCTAAGATAAACAATTGCAGGATAATAATAAAAACGATAATATTAACAAAAGTTATTATTATTGTCATTAGTCATAATAAGGATTAAGTCTCTTTATGTCAGGAAATTACTTTTTTATATACTCGTAATTCCAAAAGAATTGGTAAGATAATGACTATTGTAAAATTCGGAATTTCATCTATTTATTATTATTATATAAATGCTAAGCTACAACCCTAGTTGGAAAAGCAGGATGCTATAAGCCCAGGGGCCCCAACATGGAAAATAGCTCAGT
>NC_090725.1:71833813-71851313 GCF_036898095.1 Palaemon carinicauda
CAATCAGGCTGTGGATGAGTCTGGTAGGGACACTGTCATCTGTGGATCAATTTGTGTCACTAGGAAGACTACACCTCCGTCCTCTTCTATACCATCTAGCTTTTCACTGGAAAAAGGACAAGACGCTAGAAGCGGTCTCGATCCCGGTTTCCGGAAAGATAAAGTCTTGTCTGACTTGGTGAAAGGACTATATCAACCTTAGAGAGGGTCTTCCCCTGACTGTTCAGACTTCCAACCACGTTCTCTTCTCGGACGCATCGGACGTAGGCTGGGGTGCGACATTAGACGGTAGGGAATGCTCGGGATTATGGAACTCGAGTCAAAGGACAATGCATTTCAACTGCAAGGAGCTACTGGCAGTACGTCTGACCTGGAAAAGCTTCAGGTCTCTCCTTCAAGGCAAAGTGGTGGAGGTGAACTCGGACAACACCACGGCTTTGGCGTACATCTCCAAGCAAGGAGGGATCTACTCTCTGACATTGTACGAGATCGCAAGGGACCTCCTCACCTGGTCAAAAGGTCTAGACATTTCACTAGTAACGAGGTTCATCCAAGGCAACTTGAATGTCATGGCAGATTGTCTCAGTCGGAAGGGACAAATAATTCCAACAGAATGGACCCTCCACAAGGATGTATGCAAGAGACTTTGGGCCACCTGGGGCCAGCCAACCATAGATCTCTTCGCAACCTCGATGACCAAGAGGCTCCCAATATTTTGCTCACCAATCCCGGACCCAGCAGCAGTTCATATAGATGCCTTTCTACTAGATTGGTCACATCTAGATCTATATGCATTCCCTCCGTTCAAGATTGTCAACAAGGTACTGCAGAAGTTCGCCTCTCACGAAGGGACAAGGTTGATGCTAGTTGCTTCCCTCTGGCCCGCGAGAGAATGGCTCACCGAGGTACTTCAATGGCTAGTAGACGTTCCCAGAACACTTCCCCTAAGGGTGGACCTTCTACGTCAGCCACGCGTAAAGAAGGTACACCAAGGCCTCCACGCTCTTCGTCTGACTGCCTTCAGACTATCGAAAGACTCTCGAGAGTTAGAGGCTTTTCGAAGGAGGCAGCCAGAGCGATTGCTAGAGCAAGGAGAACATCCACCCTTAGAGTCTACCAATCGAAGTGGGAAATCTTCCGTAACTGGTGCAAGTCAGTATCCGTATCCTCGACCAGTACCTCTGTAACTCGAATAGCTGACTTTCTCTTATATCTGAGGAAAGAACGATCTCTTTCAGCTCCCACTATCAAGGGTTACAGAAGCATGTTGGCATCAGTCTTCCGTCACAGAGGCTTAGATCTTTCCAACAATAAAGATCTACAGGACCTCCTTAAGTCTTTTGAGACCACGAAGGAGCGTCGTTTGGTTACACCTGGTTGGAATTTAGACGTGGTACTAAGATTCCTTATGTCAGACAGGTTCGAACCGCTACAATCAGCCTCCCTGAAAGATCTCACCTTAAAGACACTTTTCCTGATATGCTTAGCCACAGCTAAAAGAGTCAGTGAGATTCATGCCTTCAGCAAGAACATCGGATTCTCATCCGAAACGGCTACATGTTCTACAACTTGGTTTTCTAGCCAAACACGAGCTGCCTTCTCGGCCTTGACCAATATCGTTCGATATTCCAAACTTATCGTATGGTTGGAAATGAACTAGAAAGAGTCTTATGTCCTGTAAGAGCTCTTAAGTTCTATTTAAAAACCTTTACGAGGCCCGTCTGAAGCTTTATGGTGTTCAGTTAAGAATCCATCTTTGCCTATGTCAAAGAATGCTTTATCCTATTTTATCAGACTGTTAATACGAGAAGCTCATTCCCATCTGAATGAGGAAGACCAGGCTTTGCTGAAGGTAAGGACACACGAAGTTAGAGCTGTCGCAACTTCCGTGGCCTTTAAACAAAATAGAGCTCTGCAAAGTATAATCGACGCAACCTATTGGAAAAGCAAATCAGTGTTCGCGTCTTTTTATCTTAAGAATGTCCAGTCTCTTTACGAGAACTGCTACACTCTGGGACCATTCGTAGCAACGAGTGCAGTAGTGGGTGAGGGCTCAACCACTACAATTCCCTAATTCCATAACCTTTTTAATCTTTCTCTTGAAATGTTTTATTATTGTTTTTGGGTTGTCCGGAAGGCTAAGAAGCCTTTCGCATCCTACTTGATTTGGCGGGTGGTCAAAGTCATTTCTTGAGAAGCGCCCAGATTAGAGGTTTTGATGAGGTCCTGTTGTATGGGTTGCAACCCTTGATACTTCAGATCCTAGGGGTCGCTCAGCATCCTAAGAGGATCGCGAGGCTCCGTAAGGAAGACGTACTTAAAAAGGCAGAGTAATTGTTCAAGTCGACTTCCTTACCAGGTACTTATTTATTTTATGTTTGTTATTTTGAATAACTGCTAAAATGAAATACAAAATACTGTACTTAGCTCATAATAATGTAAACATGTAATGCTGGTCTCTACCCACCCCCCTGAGTGTGAATCAGCTTATATGATCACCGGCTAAGTTTAATATTGAAAAATGTTATTTTTATTAATAAAATAAATTTTTGAATATACTTACCCGGTGATCATATATTAAAGGACCCTCCCTTCCTCCCCAATAGAGACCCAGTGGACCGAGGAGAAAATTGGTTCTGTGTTTACATGGAGTACTTGAGTACCTGCTCGACAGATGGCGCTGTTGATGTACACCCCCACCTGTATAGCGATCGCTGGCGTATTTTGTCCTTAGGTTTTTCTGTCGGGCAGCAGAGCTGACAGCTTATATGATCACCGGGTAAGTATATTCAAAAATTTATTTTATTAATAAAAATAACATTTTTCAGTTTTGTAGAACGATTCCTTTCGGGGTTTTCGTTCTTTCTTTAGTGTTCATTCATTTTTTAAATTACATAATTACATAGTTACATAATTATAATTGTTATAATTCTGTTTTGGTTACAGCTCTCCTTCCGTGAGTTTAAGTGGTTGTGAGGGCACGTGCCTGTTGTGTAATTCTTGTTTCCTTTCCCTCGGGATTCCTCTTCGGAGCCTTCCCGGGGGAATGAATGTGTACTAGTGTTTTTTTTGTTTTATTTTTTTACAGTTACCGATCTAGTTCGTCTCTGTAATATGGCAACGGTGTGAGCTGTCTTGTTGAGTCCTGGGGATTCGGCTGTTGCTGCCTCCCCCCTTGTGTTTTCGTCAGGGGCGTGTCTCCTTCTACTGGAAGTACTCCCGTGACGACGGACAGCTCTCCAGTTCATTTTAGAACTCTCAGGAGGCTTGCCTCCTTGGGCAGGTAACTTTCCTTCCGGGGGAAGTTTTTCCTGTCCAGGCTTGAGTTTTTCCCCTTATGGAGGGTTCTCCTCTTGCCTTTTTTTCGTGGGTCTATGCTCTTGGTGCTGAGCGGTCTCACCTGCAGTTTCGCTCAAGGGGCTGGGCAACTGCAGGAGCTCCTCTTCGGAGGATTGCTCCTTTTAGGTCACTGCTGACCAGTCTCTTCTACGAAGTGTTCCTCTTTCGTTCGCGAGAGAGTACACTCATAGAGACTCCTCTTCGGAGGTTTCTTCTGTTGCTGTTGCTGTTGGCCTCCCTCGCCGTAAGGCCCACCGTCCGCCTCGTCGTAAGGGCCTCTCATCTCCCTATAAGGGTGCTTGAGGCGCCTTTTTGAATCTCCGTTTGCAGCCTACAACTCCTTTTTCTCGATCTCCCGCCTTGGTGCAAATGGACAGCAGTCTGATCTCGTCTTCCGACGGGCAACGGTCTTCCCGACTGATAACGGTCTTCCCGACGGACAGCGGTCTTCCGACAGACATCAGTCTCCCGGCAGACAACGATCCCTTTGGGGCAAAGGGTTGCCTCCCACGGGGGTTTCTTCCCTTGCGTGTCAGGGTTTCCCTGCGCGCCCTTCTGCTGTGTTCTCTCCTGCTCCTGCTCAGTGTTAACGCACAGGCGCTCTTCTGCTCATCAGCGCTCTCCTGTTCGTCAGCGCTTTCATGATGATCATCCCTGCTGTTCCTGTTGGTTCCTGTTACGCGCCCTGTGCGCCCACGTTCGCCCTCGCGATCTAGAACTTCGGTTCAGGTCGGGGTCAAGGACTCTTCTTCTATACGCAGGCTTCCACGCGTGGCCTTCTGCTCGTCAGCGATCATCAGCTCGCCAGCGATCACCTGTCTCTCGGCGATCACCTGTCTCTCGGCGATCTCCGGTTCGCCCACGTGTGTTACAGCCGGCACGCCAACGTTCTCCAACTCTTCTGAAGGAACATGGTTCGCCAGCTACTAGCTCACCTGCGCATGCTGATCGCCATCGCGCGACCCTCAACTGCGGATGCTGATCGCCATCGTGCGACCCTCAACTGCGGATGCTGATCGCCATCGCGCGACCCTCAACTGCGGATGCTGATCGCCATCGCGCGACCCTCAACTTCGGATGCTGATCGCCATCGCGCGACCCTCAACTGCGGATGCTGGTCGCCATCGCGCGACCCTCAACTGCGGATGCTGATCGCCATCGCGCGACCCTCAACTGCGGATGCTGATCGCCATCGCGCGACCCTCAACTGCGGATGCTGATCGCCATCGCGCGACCCTCAACAGCGGATGCTGATCGCCATCGCGCGACCCTTAACTGCGGATGCTGATCGCCATCGCGCGACCCTCAACTGCGGATGCTGATCGCCATCGCGCGACCCTCAACTGCGGATGCTGATCGCCATCGCGCGACCCTCAACTGCGGATGCTGATCGCCATCGCTCGACCCTCAACTGCGGATGCTGATTGCCATCGCGCGACCCTCAACTGCGGATGCTGATCGCCATCGCGCGACCCTCAACTGCGGATGCTGATCGCCATCGCGCGACCCTCAACTGCGGATGCTGATCGCCATCGCGCGACCCTGCTCATGCTGATCACCATCGCGCGACCCTGCTCATGCTGATCACCATCGCGCGACCCTGCTCATGCTGATCACCATCGCGCGACCCTGCTCATGCTGATAGCCATCGCGCGATCGCCCACCTGCAGAGGCTGCTCGCCATCGCGCAACCGCCCATCTGCGCATGCTGATCACCATCGCGCGATCGCCTTCCTGCACATGCTGCTCGCGATCGCTCACCTTCGCATATTGCTCGCCAACGCACGATCGCTCACCTACGCATGCTGCTCGACCATCGCCAACCTGCGCGTTAGCGCTCACCAGCTCACCACCGATCGCTTGTTGATCCATATCGCCAGCGGTCTTCCTCGCCCACGCAGCAGCGCGTTTCCTCGCCATCGCGCCAACGCTTGCGTTCGCCACCTCGGACTTGCGCTCATCCACCTGCCCACCCTCACGACCGCTCGCCTGCACGCCCGCGAGACCGCGCGACCGCTCGCCTGCGCGACCGCTCGCCTGCGCGACCGCTCGCCTGCGCGCCTGCGCGCCCGCGCGACCGCTTGCCTGCGCGACTGCTCGCCTGCGCGCTCGCGCGACCACTCGCCTGTGCGCCCGCGCGACCATTCGCCTGCGCGCCCACACGCCCACGTGCCTGCACGTCTACGCTCATGCGCGTCCGCGCCCATGCTCTCCAATGTTCGCCCACGCGCGAACCAACGGCTTTCCATCACGCGGACGGATGGTGTTCCGGTGCGCAAACCTACAGTGTTTCTTCGCACAAACGTCGGCTTATTTCTTGCAGTATCCATTGCTCGTCTATGGGTTATCGCTTGCCAACCACCAGCTCTCGCCCTTCCTACCACCAGCTCTCGCCCTTCCTACCACCAGCTCTCGCCCTCCCTCTGCGCTCCTTCGCTCACCTTCGTTTGCGTTACCGCGCATGGGCGCTTCCACGTTCGCCCACGCGAAAAATCTTTGAATTACCGTCGCGCGAGCTCCAGGGCGATTGCGACCACGATTCCCAATGGGGTTGTCGCAGCATGGCCGGCCTGGCGAGTTCTTCTGGAGCGTATTTCCAGAACACGGCCTCACCCCGTAAACGCAGAGCATGGTACTTGCAAGAATAGGAGAAACTTAAGGGAGATCTGAGCAACACTCCTCTTTCCTGAACCTGGTTAGCCTTCCCCGTCATTCCCTGGAAGGATTTTTGGCGGGGGGGCTTTCCGTTCGAGATTTCTCCATCGGACAAGGGGTGACTGCTTACCCCCTCCTCTGGGAGCTTACCAGGTTCTCTCCCTCCTCGGTTACGGCCCGAGGTTTGGTTCAAGGAAGTTACAGGAAGATCATGGGTACTTTCCTCCTCTCGAGCTCAGGCACCTTGGCCTTTCGTCGTTAAGTATCTAACTTGCGGACAAGCTCGATGTTGTACCATCTGGACGCTCTGACTGAGGGCTTCCTTCGGGTGTCTCATCTGTGGAGGTCGACGACCTCAGACACCCTTCCATCCTTGAGAAGAGTTTGTTTGTGCCCAAGGACAGAGACTTAGACAGCGGCTGTGCGGAGGAAATCGACTTCCGTTTTCACTCCTCCAAGGCGCTTTCTTCCAGACTCTGCAGGGCTCCAGCGCCCTTTTCTTTCAATCACGTCGGCCTAAGTTATCGGCTACGACAACTGGGACAAGGTGTCCAATTGCAGTTTCCTCCTGTCAGGAACAGATGGCACGGGAGACTCCCCCGGGGGGGCATAGTCCTAAAAGGAGTTCACGAACTCTAGGATTGCAGGTTTTTCTCTGGGAGGATGCTTAAGGTTACTCATCCGAATGACAGCTTCCCGATGCCCATTCCCGCACAATCTCTGTGATCAGCCAAGGATATCGCGCCTGCCGTCTCTGTCAGCGAATTCAGTGTCTCTGAACCTCTATGCCATAGCGTCAGCAGAGTTGCCCAGTTGGGCAGAATGATCCATACCTTAGGCGAAGGTCTTCCTTAGGATCATCGACGGCTTCACCCCCGGCCTCCTCAGTCGATCCTTTCTTGTAAGAAAGGATCTGAGAGGGGATGTCCTTAGTCGACCTCTCAGCCCTGATCAAGTTTGTCGAACAAACTTCGGCCAGCGTAGACCAGCAGAATCGATCAGACTGGTAACGAGGCGACAGGACTCCTTAAACCCTGGATCGGAAGGACTGGTACTTTCAGTTTCCATGCCTTCCATCTTCCAGGGTGCTCGTCGAATTCAGCCTAGACTGCAAGTATTCCTGCTTATGATGCAGTGTGGCTATCCCGCCGTGGCATAGCAGGTTTGTTTCCCCAGAGAACTCTCCCTGCCTTCCTCTTGGCCGCTCAGGTGCAGGCTTCCGCCTCCTCTGCTGTTTGGAGGGCTGGTCAACTCCGGTAGGCTCGGGTTCGACCTTCTTCAGCGCCGGGACAAGCTTCCGGATGCTTACCACGAGTGTGGGCTCATGGTATTTTGCTTGGAGCCTTCTCTTCCTCTGCCTCAACATCTGGAGTATCTGGCCATGATATTGAGTCAACGGCCTTACCACGTTGGAAACCCCGCTTCTTGTCCGTCCAGCGAGGTTAGGCAACGTCAATACTTGGATGGGTGACCACCTGGGGACGCCAGATTCTGTTACCACATCCTCCGAGCCTTCCTTTCGGTTGACTGTGGCAAGACTGAGGAGAGTCGCAGTACCTGTTCTCAGTCAAGCAGAGCTTTCAGCCCTACCTTGGAACGTTTCCTAGTTCTCCTTTCCTCATTGACCCGTCTATAGTCCGAACGGTCGCCTCAGGATAAGGTCCATGTGGGGCGATCCAAGTTCCGGTGGCTTCAGGCAATGTTTAACCGGACTTCCTGGCCCCTATGGGACCAGCGGAACTATTAGACCTGCAATGGGTGTTGACCTATGGAGCCTCTTGATGGTAGTGGATATTCTCGTCCTTTCCCCACATTCTTGATGCTGTTCTCGGACTCGTCAAAGGAAAGGGGGGGGCATGTTCCGGTCCAGGCCTATGGTCAAGACCTGAAGGATACCTCTCCATCATTCAGGCAGGCTTAGGGGCCTTAGTTTGGCCCCTCTACAGATCCTACAGCTCCTGCCGAGTCGCCCCGTGCGCGTCGACTTCATGATTCTGGCGTATTCTAACCAGCAGGGGACGCATTTTCACACCTTCACAACTTGCAGTAGAGATACCGGGATGATTGAGATTCTCTCAATACCACCATCGGCTCTCTCATTCCAGGCAGGGGAATGTTCTCTCAGACTATCCGAGCAGAGCCTCGTAGAGAGAGTGTACCTGGGGGTCTTTGACCTTGGGTAACCAGCAAGTACTGGTCTGGGGGACCTGATCGCGACAGCTTGGAACCTCAAGCTTCCGCTATTCTTCCCCCCAGTCTCAGACCCCGAAACTCTGCAAGATGCATTCCGGTGATGGTGGGACAACTTCTACGCCTGCGTCTTCCCTCCCTTTTGTCTGTGGACAATGGGTCTCAACAAGACCAGGTTGTCTGTCAACCTTTCAATGGGAGAGCTCCAATGGGACTATGCGCAGAACGGTTTCTGGACCCTCTGCTTCCCCTGATGGAACTCCCGGGAGAGCTTCTCCCACGGCGCAAACTACTCAAGCATCCACACTGCGACATCTCTCCCGAACCGGGGCGTCGCTTCGGCTTCATGCCTGGAGACACTACGCTTCCTCCTCAAGAGGAGACAACCCGCTACAGTCGCGGTACGGAGGTCGCGTCATCTGCGATAGTCATCCACAGGGGTCTCCCAGGCAAAGTGAAGAGTCTAAGGTGGTTGGTGCCGTGGGAGATATACCTCTTCCCTTGAGGCCTCTTCTCCAGCAATAACGGTCTTATTGCCTTTCGGCGGGAGGAAACTCCTTTCCGCTCTCGGCAATGAAGCCTGTCGCTCAGCCTTTCCCTGACCTTGAGGCTTAAAGGAATAACTCTTTCCTGCCCGCTGGATCTATCCTCGCTCATGCGAAGCTACGATCGTCCCTGCCCTAGTCGGAGGAAGACCTCCAACTTGGAGCATGGCTCGGACTTTTAGTCCTTTAAGAGATCTTCTCAAGACCCTTTACGACAGGCCTTGGATTGTATTCTGCCTTGGGTCTCCTGCTCACTCTGGCCACGGCCAGTGTGTAAGCAATCTTCTTGGTCTCTTACGACTCCCCCTTCTAAGGAAGAGGGGAAGGCAACATTCAGGCTCACTCCTGAGTTGTTGGCTAGACTCAGAATCTGGGGGTCCCGGCCCTTCAGTCCGATTCATTCAAGATTTCGAGTCTCCATTCTGTATCTGATGTCCCAAGACCTTCTCTTTCTTGCCAGTAAAGGAATCGAGAGGTTAGCGCTGGGAACAGCTGCAGTTTGTCCTCAGTTGCAGCCGATTTGGGAGCACAAGGAGGACATGGGGGAGAGTCACCAGTATACCTCTTCAGCCCGGACTCAAGGACATTTATCTCGGCCTGTCTCCAGACCCTCCCCCGTCACGTCGCCCTACAGCACGATGTTGGATACATCGCAACGTCCCTCGCCTTCGAGTAATACTACTCTGTGACGCAGGTGCTACAAGCTGGAGTCTGGAAGCGTCTAATGACCTTCGCAGCCCGCTTCCTGCAGGGCGTGACCCACAGGAGTCTCGATACGTTTTCTATCGCTCTGTGGTGGCTACACAACAGCTGGTCAAACCTCAGGCTCCTTTTTGGACAGGTAGCAGAAGGTTGAGGGCATTGTTATCAGGTTTTAGTCTGCATGAACGAAAGAAGTATGTCTGGCCCTTTCTTCTTTCTTCATCATCCCCTCTACGGGGAAGCAGCATCCTGGTCTCTGCATAGCTGACCTCGAACCTCTGCAGGTAAACCATGCTTCCTTGTGTTCCGAGTATTGAGTCAATACTGTCGCTTCCCCCATACCCTGACGAGGTGGTATTGGGAACGTCCTAACCCAGAGTTCCTTCGGGAACTCCAGGTCAACTGCCTAGGACGGGTCACACTTCTTCCTTCACACACAAGCTTACGTAGGCCACATGGTTCCTTGCGAAGCAAGGAACTTGTGAGGTGCAGGGACTCCTTTTATCGAGTGCTACTCACTCGGATTCTGAGTCCCCGGGTAAAGCCAAAGCCAGTATGGCTTGGGACTTTCCACCCTACCTAAGGGGTAAGTCACCCTGTGTAAATAGCGTGGTTTGTATTTCGGTTACGGAACAAATGACAAATTCGAAGATAATTTGTATTTTTCCTAACCATACAAACCTTAGCTATTTACACACATTTGCCCACCAGCCCTGTCCCCCAAGACAAGTCCTACCTCTAAGTGAAAGTGAGCATTCATCTGTGTGTGAGGGAGGGGAGGGGTAGCTAGCTACCACTCCCCTACCCCCCCGCTAACTAGCGCGGGGGTAATACACCCTCGTTAAATTCTAATGGCTCGCCATTTCAGCTGCGCTAAAAGGTAAACCCTGTGTAAATAGCTAAGGTTTGTATGGTTAGGAAAAATACAAATTATCTTCGAATTTGTCATTTTTTAAGTTATTTGTTTTTTTCCTAACTATGCAAACATAGATCCTTTACTCAAACTTATCTTCCACCACCAACCCCCTAGTAAGTCCCTGATGCTATCCAAGTGAGTTGACATTGAGCAAAAAGGTGGGGGCCAATTGACTCCCTGCTACTTACAGGTAAACCACCTGTCTGTTGTTTTTTATACCTCATTATAAGTTTTAATTCCTGTGTTCCAGCTTTGCTGTTATATATCTCCTATAGTAAAGGATTCAGGTTTGTATAGTTAGAAAAATACAAATTACAGTAGTTTAAAAATTTGTCATAGCCAATTCATGTTAACGCTATTCAAAATAAAAATGGTAACCAAAAGGGGATTCCTACTAACAAAGATATTGATTCTTCGATTACTAAAAGATAGATGGTGTCTAGGTGGAAGTTGATGTGCAGGTAGACCTCCTCAGCTGTACCATTGGTTCTTTGGTCTATGTGAGGATGACGTAGTAATGATGTTATCCATAGCAGACGGTTTCCAGTTTTGGAGGTGCTATGGCGAGTTCATTAGCACCTAAAGTCAAAGATCTCTCTTTTACATGCTTTGTCTGTACTTCTACATGTTGATTCGCTAGCCCTAGATCAGGGGAGACAATATTTCTTTGGTATTTATGTCATCGTGGATACCCTGTTCTAGCCTTTCATGAGAAAGTCCTTGGAGACCACGCATCACGTTAACCCCAAAGAATATTAAATTTTTCTTTTAAGATTTTTCTTTATGCTATCTGTCTATAAAGTAAACAGTTTCCCTTAAATATGAATGCTGGTGTGCTTGATTAAAGATCTTTTTCATTACCTGGTTAATTTTTTCTATATAAACTTATTTTCCAACTTGATGATTTAGAACTTATGAAATTATGGAGGCAGTCTTAGTGAGCTGTTTCGTCGTCACCGGCAGAGGTTGATCCTCTGTCTCTTGTCGACGTTGTGGTGTCAGAGGTATCCAATGCGGTATCACCCATCACCTCTTCCACTCCAAACTCTACGGTAGCTGACGGCTTAGTTTCTCCCGTTCCTGTTCAACGTACGAGGGGGAAGCTAAGTCCATCGTCAGTCTCTCCTGCTAGTGTTTCTTCCTCTCGGGGGAGTTCACTTACAGAGACTCCTCTTCGGAGGGTGCAGAAGGCCAGCTTGCTGATGCAACAGCCCCCAGAGGGCGCATTCGTCGGAAGGCTCGCCTTTCTCTTCGCCACGGAGGCCTTACTTCACCTGCAGTGAGGAGGCACCTCTTTGATTCAACATCTTCGATGCAGTCCCCCGCAGAGGAGCCTCTAGACCAATCATCCAATACTGCTCCTGCATTGGTCCTGGACCTCTCTGCAGATCGTTCGTGATCTCCTTCGGTGGAAGGTCGTCCATTTAAAGAACTCGTCGACCTTCTACCCGACAGACCTGCTGACCTGCCGTCGCCGTTTCTACATGGGCCTAACAAGGTTCCACCCAAGCACGCTGTTGTGCGCCAACAACATACACGCCCACGAAACCTGACGAGCGCTCTTTAGTAGCTTGTCAGGCCCCATCACTACGCGCAGATATTCACCATAACCCTAACACAGGGCATCAAGAGCGTACGCGCCAACACGTGCATACGCTCCAGCAGGAGCATAGCTTCATCACGCGGTATTTGCGCCCTCATGCGCATATGCACCCACGTTCTCCTGCGCAAACTGTGCCCACGCACCCTGCGCTTACGCGCCAACAGTCTCCTACGCGCCCGCGCCCATCTGCGCACCAACACTCACCTGCGCGCCATCAACCTACTGCGTATTGGCGCTCTCCCGCGCGCATACGCGCCCAACATCTAACTCTCCTGCGCACCATGCTGTGCGCCAACTGTCAACAGATAGCAGGACTTCTGGGAAGTCAGCAATGCTGCCTTCTCCCACGCGCCAACCAGTACCAACGCGCCAGCCTTTTCTCGTGCACATCCACAAGGATACCCGCGTGCGCCCTGCGTATGCTCGCCCATCCTCTCCAAGGGATGCGCGCCAACATTCTCCCACACTCCCGTGCGCCCGCGCGCTAGGAAACTTTCTCCTGCACGCGTGCACGCTCTACGGCTGGCACAGATGCGCGCGAACACTCTCCCGCGCGCCCGCGCACTCAACGTGATAATCCTACGCGCACCACCAGTCTCCCACGCGCGAACCTCGATATTCTCCCGTTCGCGAGCCCCAATATCCTCCCTCGCGGGAGCGTCAATATCCTCCCTCGCAGGAGCGTCAATATCCTCCTGCGCGCGAGACTACTAAACGACGTACGGCAAGGTTGCCATCGCCTCATTCCCCTCCCCGCAAGCGCATACCACCGCGCATTGTGGGAAAAGGGAAACTTCCAGATGGGTCCAGGATCCCAAAGCTACCAGTGGCGAACCCACCAATGATAGTGACTCCCAGGGATCCTTCAATCCCTTTCCCTTCAAAGGGTATGTCTGACAGCGCATCTGTCAGCCAACAGCCCTGGTCCTATGCCCTAATCAGAGCCGTAGCTCAGGCTTTCAAGCCTGTCTTCTCTGAATTGGGACACAGAACCATGGCTTCTTCTACCCCTTCGAAGAGAAAAAGAGGAGTTCCAGACGCGGTCACTTCCCCAAGGGCGAAACTGACTCCACGCAGACCTTCGAGGCAGGTTCCTTCTATTCCTCAGACTGCCTCTACTTCCCTTTCGGACGAAAATTTCCCGTCTCCAAGGGAATCACACGAGAAGAGACTTTTCCCCATTGCACCAATGGAGGAAACCTCTCTTCGTGCCGAGGGGTCTACTCAGTCGGGGATTGGAAGGAACATGCCACCCTCGTCAATGAATGAGTCTTATATCTTTTCCAGGAAGGAATCTAAAGACTCCAAAACATTGCCTAAGTCCTCTACTAGGACATGGATGGAGCCAATCAGCCACTCAGGGAATGGCCGCGACTCCCCAAGAAGAGCCTTTGCGGATAGAAGGAGACTTCGCTGCAAGTCCTACAGCAGGAGGAGACCAGCAAGAGTCAGAACATGCGTTTGGGCAAGTTCTGACTCTAATGAGGGCTCTCAACGGGTTTTCCGACCCAGAGATCCCTCTTCGAGAGGGCAAAGACACGGTCTTAGACCGCGTCTTTGGTACTCAAAAACCCTCTAAGACCAGTGCAGCCCTGCCCTGGTCTCAAGGGGTTAAGAGTACCAGGGACAAGATCTCACAACAGCTCTCCGAGATGTCCTCCTCCAACCGTTCCGGTGCCACCAACAACCTCCTCCCACCTCCTCACGTACAACAGAGGATGTACTTTGAGATCTTAGAGGAGCCTTGTTTAGCTCTTCCTCTTCACCACTCGTTGGAAGAGCTAACCAGGGGAGTCCCTCTTGAGAGACTCTCCAACCAGCAGGTCTCATTCTCGGCAACTGAGATCCTCAACCAGGAGAAAGTTGCAAAGTGTGCTATGCAAGCCACTTCGTGGCTCGATATCTGGTTGGGGACTTCTCCAAGGAACATACCAGGAAGGCTATGGAAACCTTCCTTCTCTCAGGTACTCGCATGATCTAGTTTCTGGCCCACCAAGTCAAGAACTTGTGGGCAAATACCATCCTGAAACGTCGGGATGCAGTAGCTGAGAGATTCCATCAGAAAGTCCCTAGCGCCGGGATCAATAGGCTCAGACATTCCTCCCTAGAGGGATCCGTCCTGTTCGAGCCTAAGGATGTGGAACATGCCGCTGAGAAGTGGAGGAAGTCTCATCAAGACTCCCTCCTTCATAGGGGTTTAACATCCAAGCCCTATAAACCTCCAGCACCACGGCAGTCCCGTCCAGTCAAGACCACTATGACGACAACAGCAGCGAAGACCTTGGTGTCTTAAGCCCTTTCCTGTCAAAGAAAGGAAAGGCAAAAAGTCCTCCAGAGGAGGCAAGAATCCTAGAGGAAGCAGCCGAGGCCACAAACGCTTGGATAAGCAGTCCCCCTGCATTTCAATCAGTGGGGGGGATGCCTACAAAGTTGCTCAAACAGGAGGAAGCAACTCGGGACCGATTCCTGGACAATCTCTGTGATCAGTCTTGGATATCGCGTCCCGTTCATAACATCTCTACCTCCCCTGACGACGAATTCAGTGTCATTGAACTCCCTTGCCATGGGATCGGCAAAGGGGCAAGCCCTTCGGGCAGAAGTCCAAACCCCGTTGAAGAAGGGCGCTCTCCAAGAGGTCCTCGACGGATCCCCTGGCTTCTTCAGTCGACTCTTTCTTATAAAGAAGGCGTCTGGAGACTGGAGACCAGTCATCGACTTCTCAGCCCTGAACAAGTTTGTCAAACAAACTCCGTTCAGCATGGAGACGGCGGACACGGTCAGACTAGCTGTAAGACCGCAAGACTTCATGTGCACACTGGACCTAAAGGATGCATACTTCCAGATCCCAGTCCATCCATCTTCAAGGAAGTACTTAAGATTCAGCCTAGACAACAGAATGTACTAGTTCAAGGTGCTGTGCTTCAGTCTTTCCACAGCACTACAAGTCTTCACCAGAGTGTTCATCCTAGTATCATCTTGGGCACTCAGGACTGGCATCCGTCTCCTCCGTTATCTGGACGACTGGTTAATCCTAGCAGACTCGGTGTCAACCCTTCTTCAATACCGAGACAAACTTCTGAGACTTTGCCAAGATCTGGGGATCATGGTAAATCTCGAGAAGTCTTCACTGCTTCCCGCTCAAAGACTGGTATACTTAATCATGATTATAGACACCACTTTCCACAAAGCCTTCCCATCAGACGACAGGATAGCAAGGCTGAGGAAGGTCACAAGATCTTTTCTCAGATGAGAAGAACATCCAGCCCAATCGTGGTTCTCCTTGGTCACCTTTCATCGCTGGCCTGTCTAGTTCCCAATGGTCACCTCAAGATGAGATCCCTCCAGTGGCAACTCAAGTCCCGGTGGAATCAAGCGTATGACTCCCCGGACATCCAGATCCCCATGGGACCTGCGGAACTGACGGATCTCCAGTGGCGGGTGGCAGACGAGAACCTACGAAAAGGAGTGGATCTTCTCGTCCTCCCCCTGGATTTGATGCTGTTTTCTGACGCTTCAAAAAAAGGGTGGGGGGCCCATGTGCTGCACCACACGACCTCAGGCCTCTGGTCAGAGTCAGAAAAGTACCTGCATATAAATCTCCTAGAGATGAAGGACGTCTTTCTGGCCCTTCAACAGTTCCAATAGTACCTGGAAAGTCACTCAGTGGTGGTGGTGATGAGCGACAACACCACAGTAGTGGCCTATATCAATGAACAAGGAGGTATTTTTTCGCAGTAACTATCCCATCTAGCAATAGAGATACTGAGATGGGCCAAAATCCACCCGATACCAAGAGGAATGTGCTCGCCGACAACCTGAGCAGAGCATCTCAGATAGTGAGTACCGAGTGGTCTTTGGATCATGTAGTAGCCAACAAAGTCCTTACTTTGTGGGGTCCTTCGACTGTGGACCTCTTTGCAACGGCCCTGAACTTCAGGCTCCCGCTGTACTGTTCCCCAGTCCCAGACCTCAAGGCTCTCTGGCATGATGCTTTCCAACAACAGTGGGACAGCATAGACGTTTACGCCTTTCCCTCGTTCTGTCTGATGAGGAGGGTACTCAACAAGACCAGAACATCGGTCAATCTTTCAATGACCCTCATAGCTATGCTATGGCATCACGCAGAATGGTTTCCGGACCTTCTGCAACTCCTACCGGAGCCACCAAGAGAACTCCCTCCACGACACAATCTATTCAAACAACCCCATGCCAACATCTTCCACAAAGCCGTAGGTTCACTACGGCTTCACGCCTGGAGACGATCCAGCATCTCCTCTTTGAGAGAGGATTTTCGCAACAAGTTGCAATCAAGATGTCTGGACACCTGCGAAAGTCTTCAGCAGCAGTCTACCAGGCAAAGTGGAAAGTCTTCTGTGGTTGGTGTCGTGGAAGGAGTATCTCTCCACTCGATGCCACTATTCCAGCAATAGCGGAGTTCCTCGTTTATTTGCATGCAGAAATGAGCCTCTCAGTCTCGGCAGTGAAAAGCTGTCTCCCAGCTTCAAGCCTCGCCTTCAGGCTGAAAGGAATGGACATTTCCTTATTGCTAGAACTTTCTCAACTCATACGGAGTTATGAACTTAGCTGCCCTCTGTCGGAAGTGAGAGCTCCCCCATGGAACGTGGTTCGAGTTCTCAGCTCTCTTAGGAGACCTCCCTATGAACCATTATGCCAGGCATCAGATCGCCACCTAACCTGGAAGACGGTGTTCCTGCTAGCTTTGGCCTCGGCCAAGCAAGTCAGCGAACTGCATGGTCTCTCGTATGACATCGCCCATTCAAGGGGATGGGAGGAGGTAACCTTCAGCTTCGTCCCTGAGTTTATTGCTAAGACTCAGAATTCAGGAGTAGCGGATCCTCGATTCAACTCCTTCCGGATTTCTAGTCTCCTTACTGTAACAGATGACCCAGACCATCTCTTACTATGCCCAGTAAGTAGCTTGAGGCTGTACCTCAAAAGAAGAGCCGCAGCCCGTCCTTGTGTGCCAGCACTATTCGTCATTACAGGAAGGACTAAAGGAGGGTCACCAAGAACACCATCTCCGCATGGAATCGCAGGGTCGTTGATCTGGCACTGAATCCAGATCCTCCTCCGTCACGTCGGCCCAGAGCACATGCTGTCAGGGGCATAGCTACGTCCCTGGCCTTCTAAAGAAATTTTTCAGTGACGCAGGTTCTTCAATCTGGGGTGTGGAAACGGCAAACAACGTTCACATTCCACTACCTGCAAGACGTGACCCACAGGAGACTCGATACGTTCTCTTATCGGCCCTGTGGTGGCTGCACAACAGCTGGTTTAAAACCTCAAGCTCCTTATTGGACAAGTAGCAGAAGGTTGAGGGCATTGTTACCTGGTTTTAGTCTGCATGAATGAAAAGGTTTGACTGGCCCTTATTCTTTTCTTCATCATCCCCTCTCTTGGGGAAAGCAGCATCCTGGGTTCTCTGCATAGCTGACCTCAAACTACTGCAGGTAAACCATGCTCCCTTGTGTTCCTAGTATTGATATTAATACTGTTACGTCCCCACACCCTGACGAGGTGGTACTGGGA
>NC_090725.1:71856313-71886313 GCF_036898095.1 Palaemon carinicauda
GCTAACTCTAATTTTAATTTGTTTGACAGAAATTTGTCATTATTAGATTCTTAATTCTTGATCTGGATATTAATCTTTGGCACAACATCAATGAGTTGTTTGTGGATGTAGCATTAGATCTTATATAATTCTAACCCTCCTTTGCATTCATATCATCCCAGACTATGCCAAGCCCTTGGGCTTTTAGTATTCTGCTCTGCCAATAATGATAGGGAACACTAAGCCTCCCTCCTCCCACCAGAATCATTCCCTATCAGGATTGGAGCACAATATATTGACAAAAGAAGCATAGCACATCTATCTTGGACCAGGTGGAAGTCTTTATTTAATACTTTTAGGAATGTGTATTGAGATGTCTCATGATGAAAGCGGCAGCTTTTGATTAATGTTTTTTTTGTGTGAACAAAAAACTTTTAGGAGAATTATGTTTGATAACCAAGCACATTACTCATTAGCCTTCAGGTTTCCTTGCCAGACCATGAACAGTACTTATACTTGAAAATAAATTTTCTTCCCATTAGGTTATTGCCACAGCAGTGTCTCGAAAAGTCAGCATTATTGATGTCGAAAGAGGAGACCCAGTATTGGCATACGATAACTGTGCCAGTCCAGGCGAAGGTCGTCAGCCTCTTGTGATGCATCCTGATATGCCCTATCTTGCAGCTTGTGCTACTGTTAATACAAAAGGAATCACGCTCATAGATCTCCGCATGCCATTGCCACTAGATTTCATATATGATGTAAGTAGAATAACTTCAACTGTTATAGTTAAAAAGAACACCATTATTTTTCAGAATCTTACCTGAAGGTAACATTGCTGATATCTTCAAAGCTTAAGCTTTTTTTTTTTTTTTTACCTTAACTCAAATAATTTTAATTTTCTCATCATCCTCTATACCTCCTGGCATCACCCAAAGTATAAACATTGAACAACTTAACCCTTTTACCCCCAAAGGACGTACTGGTACGTTTCACAAAAGCCATCCCTTTACCCCCATGGACGTACCGGTACGTCCTTGAAAAACAATGCTATAAAAAATTTTTTTTCATATTTTTGACAATTTTTTGAGAAAATTCAGGCATTTTCCAAGAGAATGAGACCATTCTGACCTCTCTGTGACAAAAATTAAGGCCGTTAGAGCAATTTAAAAAAAAATATACTGCAAAATGTGCCGGGAAAAAAATAACCCCTTGGGGGTTAAGGGTTGGAAATTTCCAAATAGCCTGGGGGTAAAAGGGTTAACTAGATCAAAACTGCACTCAGTAGTTTAGCACTATACCTAACTTATTCAATTTCATAATTCTTATTTGACCTATTGAATATGTAGAGCTTTTCAATCGTGCTATTACGTTAAATTTAATTTTCACGTATTGAGGCTATATGGGTTTTTTTACATGATTATTTTGTTATCAAGATGATTCTGGTATGTTTTGTTTTTCATGATGTAGTAGATCCCTAAGGTGATTACATTGATTTTAACTTACAGACTTTCAGAGAGAACCTGTGTTTGCAATTAAGGATTTTTTTTTAACTTCTGTATTGCGTATACGAAAGAGACCTCTCAGCTTACAACATTACATATTTGATGGGATGTAAGAGATCTTTTTTTCACTAGATACCAGTCAGTGGAAGGCATTGATGGCTTCTTTAGGGATAGCACCCTGTGCCAGATAAACCCAGACTTCTGGTCTTGTTTTCTGGTACTCTTTAAAGCTGGGAAGCTTGAACCATCGACTAATTTGTCAAACAAATCTGCCCTGGCCTAACCTTTCAAGCAGGCTTTTAACCCTTTTACCCCCAGGCTCTTTGGAAATTTCCAACCCTTAACCCCCAAGGGGTTATTTTTTTCCCAGCTTTTTGCAGTATATTTTTTTTATATTGCTCTAACAGCCTTAATTTTTGTCATAGAGAGGTCAGGTTGGTCTCATTCTCTTGGAAAATGCCTGAATTTTTTCAAAAAATTATCAAAAATATGAAAAAAAATTGTTATAGCATTTTTTTGTAAGGACGTACCGGTACGTCCATGGGGGTAAAGGGATGGGTTTTGTGAAACGTACCAGTACGTCCTTTTGGGGGTAAAAGGGTTAATGTAGACTTTGATTTGGACATTTCACCAAGTTTAGTCTTTTACCTTGTTCTGGATACTCGATAGTGTTCTGGATTTTCTGGCCAAATCAGACGACCCTTACTCCTTTTAAAAGAGCTTTTTCAGATGGCTGTATTTTTAAGAGCCTTAGCCATCAGAGAAAGAGTCTGTGAACTTGCAAGTTTCTGTGAAGAGAGTGAGTACCTTACCCTCACTATTGGCTTTCTTCTGATACTGAACCCTGGTCTTCTCCTTCTGGACAAAAATGGAAAGTCCCTTCAGCAGATATAGAAGTTTTATATATCACAGCTTTAGGACCTAGTTGTGGTAAACTGTGTTCATTGTCTTCCCTTCAGTCATATATGGAAAGATCCACATTATCAGATGGTAATCTGTTTAAAAATAAGCCAGGCCAACGCATTCCTTTATTCAGGGGCTATCCATGCTCTCATTCTCTCACCCATCAAAAAGGCTAATCTACCCATGATGTGAGAAAGGTTGCTTCTTCATTAACATTATCTTGCTTATACGCAATTTCAGGACATTCAGAGCTTTACTGGTTGGTCTGGGTATTAGGTGTTTTTAAGACACTACCTGAAACAAGTCCAAGCAGTTCATGATGTGTGTATGATGCTTGGCTCAATTTTTGCATCTATGGGGGTAAATCAGGTAAGAGAGAAGGATCCTCAACCTGGTCCCTCAGCAGAGGTGCCATGATGGTTATCTAGCTTCTTCAGTAATTTCCTCTCATTAGGCGAATTTGTTAACTTGTTAGTTGTTTCTTTTCTCTTAAGTAAACATGAATTTGACATTCTCTTGGTTATAGGTAACTTGAACCTCATGGTGTGTTACTAGTCTTTGGGATTACAGAATCTAACCTCAAGAAGGGGTTTTGACATAGGAAAAGCCTATTTATGTGAGGCATTGTGTAGTCCTCAAGACTCTTCCGTCTCCCTAGAGTTTTGAAGGGAAGTGGGAAATAACTGACATAATCCTGGGTTCAAAAGAAGGTTGCCTAGGTTTAATAGAGCCTGAACCCATGGTTTTTCCTCATAAGCAATGAATACATACCTGTTGATATACTGGCAGGGGATATTTTTTTTTTTGGTGTATAATATTGTATTGGATTCTCTGTTCAAGGCTCTACAGGAATGTGCTAGAGGACTAAATACAGTAGGTTTTTCTTGTCAAAACCCCTTTTTTTAAACAGAAAATCATGATTTTTTGGTTTCTTTATTATTTTCTACTTAAAGCATCCTGCAAAAACTTAATTTGTTCAGCTTTAAGATTATACCACACTGATAAGTATATCAGTAAAACTAGATTTGCTGTGACCAAAAAGAAAAAAACTAGTTGTAAGCTTTGGTGCTTAGTCAAAAGTGCATTTTACCAAAGATAGGTTTCACGTCCCCAGGAATTACATAACCAACTAATGTTGTGACTTATGTCACAGCTGATGTTATAATACTAGATAACATTAAATTAATGAACTGTAAATTTATTAGATATTTAATAAAAGAAAATTGTATATTAGTTTATTTACTTAGCAGGAAATATAGGTCTTATGTAATTGACGCTTCGTCATTTTAAATATGCAATGTGTCATTTAAGATATCTGATTTTTTTTTCAGATTCATGAAGACAGTATCAATGACATTTGCTTCTTGGATGGCTCCTGGCCCTGGGGATCGGGGAAGATGGTGCTTGTGTCAGGTTCTTCTGTGGGACAGATGAAAGTTAATAGTGTGGATGGACGTCCATTGTGCTCCTTCACTGCACCATCGCCTTTAACATGTATGGCCCCATCTCCTGAGGCATATAACAAAACAGTCTCTCAGGGTTACCCAAGTAAGTGCCATTGTGCTGCTTGGCTTTCATAGTTATGTTACAAGATTTTTAGAAATTAAATTCTTAGACTACATAAACTGTTAAGATACAAAAAGTCAAATAGTATTATTGAAATCTTCTTTTCCATCAATATCCCTATATTAAGGGGTCAGCTGCCTGACATGCCCTCTGCAATGCATTCTATGAAAGGCATCCTCTTCCACCAAACCTCTTCTCTCCCATTTAATTCACTGCCTCCCTCTTTATTTTCTTCCCCTAACATGTTCCTCCCAAGTCATCCTCACCTTCTTCCCATCATCCTTCCCCAACGTGCCTACACCATCTCAGTTGTGACACTCTTATCACCTCTGTAATCTTTACTTCATCTGCCATTCTTCTTATTTCATAATTTTCCAACCTCTCAACAAGTAATAGTCCCCTAATCCACCTTGACATTCTCATCTCTGTTCTCTCAAGCTTTGCTCTCTCTTTTTGTCTTAGAGCCCAAATTTCTGATCCATACCTTAACACTGGTCTTACTACTGTGCTATAGATCTTGAATTTTAGCTTGATTGGCATTTGCTTATCACATACCACTTCTCCCTCGACTTACTCCAGGCTGCTTTTATCCTATTCTCAACTTCAGCCTCACATTGTCCCTCCTGACTCTTAGTAGATCCCAAGTATCTAGATTGTTCCACCTGTTTTATAACCGAGGCTCTACTTTCATGAAAAGCTATCCTGTCCGTACCTTCCTTACTGCTCACCATAGTTTTAGTTTTATCCACATTTATTCTCAAGCCACTCCTTTCCAAAGTATCTTGCCACTCTAGAACCCTTCTCTGTAACTCTTCCTCATTTTCAGCAGTAATCACCAAATAATCTGCATATAGCAACTCCCACAACTCTTTATCTCTGATCTCTACACTTAATACATCCATGACCACCACTAATAAAAACTAGCTTAATTCTGAATCCTGGTGTAATCCAACGCTAACTTCAAAGGCTTCAGTTTCCCCAACAGCTGTTGTTATGTCATTGTTCTTTTCTACATCATCTCTTCCATTCTAACCAACTTCTCTGGGACTTTCCTCTTCCTCAAGCATCAAAGCATCGCTTCTCTTGGTATTCTTATCATAAGCCTTCTCTAGATCTACAAATACAGAAGAACTTCTGGTTTCCATCTCGTCTCTTTTCCTGTAGTTTCCTTACTGTAAAGGTAGCATAGTAGCATTCCTACTTAGTATTTGTTCCGTAACTGAAATACAAACCACGCTATTTGATAGGGTATTAATTTCGGCGTAGCTGAAATGACGAGCCATTAAAATTTAACAAGGGTTTACTACCCACACTGCTAGTTAGCAGGGGGTTGGGGAGTGTAGCTTGCTACCCCCCCCCCCTCTCACACACCTGTGCTTGAACTCACTTTGCTCTCGGCTCGGATGGTAGTCGGACATGTCCGCTGTCATCCTCGCCGCTCTTGGCAGCCATTAATGCTTTTTTTGCTTTCTCTTTTTGACAGTTTTGTGTGTGAAGTTGGCCTCTGCTATTATGCGCACCTGCCCTGGATTACCCGACTGCCCCTGTGGAACGTTCATGTCGGCGGTCGAGACAGACCCTCACGCCCTTTGCCCTACCTGTAGAGGTGAACGGTGTGATAGTGATAATAAGTGTACTGAGTGCAGGGAGTGGTCTACCTCCCAGTGGGAGAGGTTTTCACGGCGACGGAAGAAGAAGTCCAAACGGGATATTTCGCCTTCAAAGGTTTCTTTGAAAGGAGAAAAACCCAAGGCCTCTTCTTCCGTTGCTCAAACCTCCTCCGAAGCTCCCACTCGGTCAGTCTCTTTCGAGAGACTGTCGAGTGGTAGCGTAGACTGTGGTACTGTTTCCTGAACTCGTGGTTCGAGAGATGGGGTTGCCTCCCCTAGCGAGGCAGCTCCACCTCTCCCCCCAGGGGAGGATTTGCCTCTAACCCATCTTTTTCAGCTTTGGTCTTCCTTGGGGCTCGAGGGTTCGCCCCCAAGGAAGCATTACTTGACTACATCCGATTGGGTGCCGCTGTCAAGCAATCGCTGCCTCCGACAGAGGTTGATCCTCTGTCGATTGTCGACGTTGTGGTGTCAGAGGTATCCAATGCGGTATCTCCTACTACCTCTGCCTCTTCAAACTGCACAGTAGCTGAAGGCTTAGTTTCTCCCGTTCCTGTTCAATGAACGAGGGAGAAACTAAGTCCAACAGTCTCTCCTGCTGGTGTTTCTCTCCCTCGGGGGAGTTCACTTACAGAGACTCCTCTTCGGAGGACAGCAGAAGGTCAGCTTGCTGATCCGACGGCCCCTAGAGGGCGTATTCGTCGCAAGGCTCGCCTTCCTTTTCGCCAGAGAGGCCTTCCTTCACCTACGGTGAGGAAGCGCCTCTTTGGTTCTACATCTTCGTTGCAGTCCCCCGCAGAGGAGCTTCACCAGCGATCACCGACTGTTCCTGTTTTGGTCCTGGACCTCTCAGCGGATCGTTCGCGATCTCCTTCGTTGGAAGGTCGTCCTTTCAAAGGACACGTCGACCTTCCACCCGTCAGACCTGGCGACCTGTCGTCACCGTTCCTGAGTGCTGATGCGCGCTACGCGCCGACGAAACCTGACCTTCACGCTCGTCAGGCATCATCTAACCCTAATACAGGTAGTCGCCGACTTACGACCAAGATAAGGACCAAGAGATGAGTCGAAAGTCGAGTTCGCCGTATGTCGAACGAGAAAAGTGAAGTTTCCGTAGATTTATTTTGATACGTTATGATTCGGCAATAATCTGGATCGTATTTTGTCAATATTTTCGTACTTTCTATCATTATTCCATTTTCTTGTTTCATAGGATATCATATGCTCTATAAATGCATTTTTGTATTCTATTTATCAATTTTGGAAGCATTTTATAATTGAGTACTGAAAATTTTGTTTACCTTTGGTTATGATCAGCTGATCTGAAAGTGCCGCTACCTACCGTATCAAAATATGGCGTACATACGTATGGCATATTTTTTTTATCATTTCTTAACTTATTAAAAATATCTTCATGATGAATATTACATCAACGCCAATATGTTACAGGAAATCAGTTTCCATACAGTTCGTCTAATGATTAGGTATAATGCGAAATCGTTGTAGCTCTTTACCAAAGTCCTCTACAAGACCAAGGACGGAGCCAACTAGTCACTCGGAGAACGTCCGCGACTCTCCCCAAGAAGAGCCTTTGGGGACAGGAGACTTTGCTGCAAGTCCAACATCAGGAGGGGAAGAGCAAGAGTCAGAGCATGCGTTTTGGCAAGTTCTGACTCTAATGAGGGCTCTCAGTGGGTTTGCCGACCCAGAGATCCCTCCTCGTGAGGGCAAGGACACGGTCTTGGACCGCGTATTCGGTACTCAGAAACCATCTAAGGTCAGTGCAGCTCTGCCCTGGTCTCAGGGGGTTAAGAGTACCAGGGACAAGATCGCTGTACAGCTCTCCGAGTTGTCCGCCTCCAACCATTCCAGTGCCGGCAACAAGCTCCTCCCACCTCCTCGCGTATAGTAGAGGAGGTACTTTGAGATCTTGGAGGAGCCTTGTTTAGCTCTTCCTCTCCACCATTTGTTGGAAGAGCTTACCAGGGGAGTCCCTCTTGAGAGACACTCCAACCGGCAGGTCTCGTTCTCGGCAACCGAGATCCTTAACCAGGTGAAGGTGGCGAAGTGTGCTATGCAAGCTACTTCGTGGCTGGACATCTGGTTAGGGACCTTAGGTATAGTGATACGCTCTGAGGATTTTTCCAAAGAACGTATCAGGAAAGCTATGGAGACATTCCTTCTCTCGGGCACTCGCACGATCGAGTTTCTGGCCCACCAAGTCTCTAACTTGTGGGCAAACACCATCCTGAAACGTCGGGATGCGGTGGTTGAGAGATTCCATCAGAAGGTCCCTAGCACCGAGATCAATAGGCTCAGGCATTCTTCTTTAGGAGGAATGATCCTGTTTGAGCCTAAGGATGTGGAACAGGCTGCTGAGAGGTGGGGGAAGTCTCATCAGGACTCCCTCATTCATAGGGCTTTAACATCTAAGCCCTATAAGCCTCCAGTACCCCAGCAGTCCCGTCCGAGCCATCGACAGCAGCAAAGACAGTGGTGTCTAAGTCCTTTCCTGTCAAGGATAGGAAAGGCAAAAAGTCCTCCAGGGGAGGTAAGAATCCTAGAGGGAGCAGCCAAAGCCGCAAACGCTAGAATTGGCAGTCCCCCTGCATGTCCACCAATGGGGGGATGCCTATAAAGTTGCTCAGACAGGTGGCAGCAACTCTGGGCCAATTCCTGGATGATTTCTGTAATCAGTCAGGGATATCGCGTCCCGTTCACAGTATCTCTACCTCCTCTGACGACGAATCCAGTGTCATTGAGCTCCCTTGCCATGGGATCAGCAAGGGGGCAAGCCCTTCGGGCAGAAGTCCAGACCCTGTTGAAGAAGGACGCTCTCCAAGAGGTCCTCGGCGCGTCTCCAGGCTTCTTCAGTCGACTCTCTCTTGTAAAGAAGGCGTCTGGAGGCTGGAGACCAGTCATCAACCTTTCAGCTCTGAACAAGTTTGTCAAACAAACTCCGTTCAGCATGGAGACGGCAGACACGGTCAGACTAGCAGTGAGACCGCAAGACTTCATGTGTACACTGGATCTAAAGGACGCGTACTTCCAGATCCCAGTCCATCCGTCTTCAAGGAAGTACTTAAGATTCAGCCTAGACAACAAAGAGTACCAGTTCAAGGTGCTGTGCTTCGGTCTCTCCACAGCACCACAGGTTTTCACCAGTGTTCACCCTAATATCTTGTGGGCACACAGGATTGGCATCCGTCTCCTTCGTTATCTGGACGACTGGCTAATCCTAACAGACTCTGTTTCATCCCTTCTTCAACACCGAGACAAACTTCTGAGACTTTGCCAGGATATGGGGATACTGGTAAATCTCGAGAAGTCCTCACTGCTTCCCACTCAAAGACTGGTATATCTAGGCATGGTTTTAGACACCAATTTCCACAAAGGCTTCCCATTAGACGACAGGATAGCAAGGCTGAGGAAGGTCGCAAGCCCTTTTCTCAGACGAGAAGAGCTTCCAGCCCAATCGTGGTTACGTCTCCTCGGTCACCTTTCATCATTGGCTCATCTAGTTCCCAACGGTCGCCTCAGGATGAGATCCTCCAGTGGCGACTCAAGTCCCAGTGGAATCAAGGTTACGATTCCCCGGACGTCCTGATCCCTATCGGACCTGCGGAACTGACGGACCTCCAGTGGTGGGTGGCAGACGAGAACCTACGAAAAGGAGTGAACCTTCTCGTCCTCCCCCCGGATTTGATGCTGTTTTTGGACGCTTCAAAGAAAGGGTGGGGGGCCCACGTAGTGCACCACATGACCTCAGACCTGTGATCAGAGTCAGAAAAGTATCTCCATATAAATCTCTTAGAGATGAAGGCCGTCTTCCTGGCCCTTCAACAGTTCCAACAATACCTGGCGGGTCACTCTGTGGTGGTGATGAGCGACAACACCACAGTAGTGTCTTACATCAACAAACAAGGAGGTACTTTTTCGCAGCAGCTATCCCATCTAGCAGTAGAGATACTGAGATGGGCCGAAATCCACTCGACACTGCTATCGGCACGCTTCATTCCAGGCAAAAGGAATGTGCTCGCCGACAATCTGAGCAGAGTGTCTCAGATAGTGAGTACCGAGTGGTCTTTGGATTATCTAGTAGCCAACAAAGTCCTGACTTTGTGGGGTTCTCCGACGGAAAAGTCTAGACTTCTTCGTCTTCCTTTTAGGTTGGGGACCCACATCTGGGGAAGACTTCCTCTTTGGAGAGATGTCCCAATTCTTGAGAAGGTTCCTATTCTCCGTGATGGCTTTCTCGACTACCTCTTTGACTACTTCGTTCGGAAAGAGGTTTTTACTCCAGATGTTAGAAGATATCAGCTTCCTGGGTTCATGTTTCACTGTTGCAGCAGCGAACACGAACTCTCTACAGGCTCTCCTAGCCTTCATGAAAGCATACAGGTTCTTTACTAAGGTGGCCATATGCATTTTGGCCAGGACCATGAGCATATCTGGGGTACTTCGTTGACCTGCACACATCTCTGCAGTTTTGTAGGGATAAAGAGGCCGCAAGTCTCCCCTTCGTCTCTTGTTCCTTGCACAAGAGAAAGTCAAAAAGTTTAGGGAGATTCTCGCTAAACTGTCATCCAGCGATGTCCGCGTCCAGTTTCCATACTGAGAAGGTTAGGTGGACTTCCTTCCATTCCTTCTCCTGCATGGGCAAGGCTAGCGACAAGAGGTCTGCACTCCTCAAGTGCAGGGCATGGTTTGCCTGCCTCCACTGCCTTGGCAACAGATTTAAATGCCTTCCATGTAAAGGGGAATGCTATTGAAGCAGTAGCAAGAAAGGTAGGGTGTTTCTTGCTCAAGGCGGACACTTTCGACACCGAATAGCCCGCCTTTCTCAGGCTACTTGACAAGAGAGCCTGTGCCTTATCATGGTCGAGAACCATGACTTCCTTTGGTTCTGTCTCCTCTTTTGACATTGGTTCATGCTTCAGTCAAATGAAGCAATCAGGGAAAGCGTTAAAGCTTGGCCAAAACAGGATGTCATCTAAGGGGACAGCTCCCATCTTCTCTGAGATGTAGAGTTTGCTGTTCAAAATCGGCATAAGCTCCGCATACTTCCAGGGATTGGTTTTGGAGCGGGTCGGGAGGTCTTGGCCTCTGGGTCGCTTGAATGACCCTCGGGAGACGATAAGTGGAGCTTCACGGAGCTCTCTCTTGAATTTCGCTTCCCTTGTTTCGCCTCGTTTGCGAATGTTCTCCATTAAATCCGTAAGATGGGCCAGTGCCTGGCTCATGTTGTCCAATGGAGGGGTAGAAGGTGAAGACGTCGGGGGTAACGGCTCCGGGGCCGACACAGACGGAAGGACTTCCGTCTCGACATTATCATCTTCTTCCAGAGGTAGAGTAGACTCCTCCTTGGGATGATCCTTTAATAGATCCTTTTCAGTGTCCATAGACACTTCCGACATCCTTACCTTCTGGTGGATGTCCATACTTTGCAACGCCTCCCTGACATCTGTCTCGATGGCAATCTGGACGCAGGGAAGTGCGAGTCGTGCTTGGGGCACAACCATTTTACTCCCCACTTTCGGGAACAGTAAGCTACACATCCTATCGTTAGGTAAGTATGGTCCCGGAGAGTTCTTCTGGAACCTTCTTACCCACTTGCGCAGCTCTTTACGTGCCGCATCCCTAGACTCCAATGACTTGGGGTCGTCAAAACCTTCAGTCACCAAGGTCCGGCAGATATTGCAGACTTGGGGGTCCCAATATTGCAGGGATTCGGTAATAATGGTGCAGGGGGCATGAGACCTGCATGCTTTATGACCGTAGAAGTACTTACTCCTATGATTGCAGAAGATCGCATCGCATTTCATCTGGGGTTCCTCCTGTAAAGAAAGGTAAATAAAATGAGTATACGATTGTTTATCTCACATGATAAACAGATATGCAATTATTCATATTTTGATTATTATTGCTTTGGATAGTAAGCTAGAAAGAAATAGGGAGAAACACATACTTGTGTATCTCTCCCAGCCAATTGCTGTAACCTCCCCCCAATATTAAAGATAAAGAGTTTCCCTTATCAGGGCAACCCGAAAGAGAAGGGTTCTAACCCCCTAGGGATAGAAAAGTGTACACTGCCACTGACCCTTCTAATTATTTAATATTGTGGGGTAAGTATTAACTGATTTCCACTCAGAGTATTGAAGGAATTCTCTTCTTTCAATATAGGGTTGGTCTCTCTTCTTTCAATATAGGGTTGGTCTCAGCAAAAGACTGTACAAGGGTACACAAGGTTTGTTAGAAATTAACTACTGTATAATAAATACTATAGTTTTCTGTTTGCAGTATATTGTAAATATACTGGCTACTGTATAATCATATACTGTAGTTCAGCCGGTGCGTTGCCAGCATGGCTAGCACCTGGCGGCACAGTCCGGCACATGTCGGCGGGACTAGAATTTATAAAAGACATATTTGTGTATCCCTCCCAACCAATTGCTGTGACCTCCCCTTCCAATATTAAGACTATAGTTTCCTGATCAGGGAAAACTCAAAAGAGAAGGGTTCTAACCTCTAGGGATAAAAAAGTGTACTACCACTGACCCTTCTAAACTATTTAATACAGTAGGGTAAATTGTGAACTGATTTCTAATCAGAGTATTGAAGGAATTCCATTCTTTCAATATAGGATTGGTCTCAGCAAAAGACTACAAGGACACACACATTATGTTGGAAAATAACTACTGTATAAAATATACAATAGTTTTCTATCTGCAGTATATACTATACTGCAAATATACTGGCTACTGTATAACCCTATACTGTAGTTCAGCCGGTATGTTGCCAACAGGGCTAGTACCTGGCGGCACTAGCTGACAGAGAGAGAAAAAACATGGAGTGAAGGGCTGCCTTATTAAAATGTATGTTTACACTAAATAAGGATGTAAGTATATAATATTACTGTCTTCCTCCAGAAAGAAGGTTCAAATGGAAGGGGAGAATGCATCATTCAAGCTTCCATCCAGCCACAAGATCCGTTGTCGGCATTGCCAGTCTCAGGACTGTGGATGGCAGTCCAAGGGAGGACTGAAGAACCTTCAGCGGCAGAAGGGTCTCCCACCGGCAGCCGTCATAGCCGGCACAACCTTCCCGGATCCTTGTGTCCATAAGGGAAAGACTGAGTGGCTAAACAGCTGCTTATGTAGGGGCCCGGCCGGCCTCGCAACCCAGCCGGCAAGCGGTGAGATTGCAGGACGGCGAAAGAAGCTATAGAATGCATAATAAATCCTCACAAAATCGATCAAAACGTTAGATCAACAGGGAACACCACCATGTGAACTCGCTACAAAAATAGGAATAACCAAGATGGCGCCATCTAGATACTCAATAGTAGTATGGGAGGAAGGGTAACATTGATAACGGCTCCCCTTCTATTTTAGCCACTCTTCCCCCTCGAGGCGAAAACGCTATTCGGGGTTAAGATTGCTATGTGTCGTATCAAGATATACGCCCCCTGATTTATACGATATCCTTAAGAGAAACTTTAAGGATATTCGCGCCAGGAGTTAGAATTCTGGAGACCTAAAGGTAAAATTCTCTGGGAATATCACTGTAGTCAAATATCCCTTAAGAAGCTACTTATAGGAACCTTCCATCAGGACGACAGCTTGAGCCCAAAAATAAGCGTAAACAAAACAATAGCTGCCATTTTTTATTGTCCTTTTTGGCGTGTTTAGGAAACATATGATATAAAATCTGTTTAGGAAACATATGATATAAAATTGCCTTCATTTTGATAATTTTGGATTTTCAATTATACAACAAAAGCTAGTCTATACAGTGATGGTTTTGCTATTCACCAGCTGTCTTATACAATAGATATGACAAACTTATTAAAATTTGTCCGTAGTTTATTAATCCATAGTTTAGTTCATGTTATAACGGGAAATATACGGTATTTACACCCATCCTGGTTGTAATTTTAACCTTTTTCATGTTATTAGAACTTTAAAGTATATTAAATGCTTGATTTATAACAATTTAATATTATAAGAAATAAAGTGTAGTACATAGAAAGTATTGGAAATGGGTAGTAAACAGGTTTGAATAGTTACTGGTTGCCATGGTCCTAATGGAATTATTGCTGTTAGTTGTGTGCTTCGAAATATGCGATTTTCCATTCATGGGGGTTCATTGATAGACCAAATTCTCGCATAATTCGGGACCCTACTCTACTACGGAATCATCATAGGGAGGATGTTTCTGCAACAAATTGCTCCAACAATAAGTGAAGCATTAGGTTTAGATGTGGGCGTATGCAATCTCGGCTTCTCAATAATAGAGGGTGTGTCTGAGATTGTTTTGCAATCTATGAAATGATGGATTAGTATGGAACAAAAAGTTTTACAGTTTTTGAAATTTATAATCTCAGGAGATTTATGATGTTTTCATAACAGCTTTCCATTTTTAGCAACATGCCTTTTCTATTTTGTGAACAGGTATACAATACCATAGAAACTTGTAATATGATTTTATTTTTTATTTTATTACTTTGTTATTAATGTGATAAGAGTAAGATGATTTCTTATCCATGAGTAGCTATCACATATTTACTAATTTCAGGTGTCATGATGGCTAGTACTGGGGAAGGTCTTGTGTGTTGGTGTGTTGGAGAACGGCCTTGGAAGTGGGAGAGTCAGCCAGTTAGTCCAAACAGAGTGACTCGAATGAGATATTCACACAGTGGAGGCTTGCTTTATACTGCCCAAGGTATTTTCTTATCCACGTGCAGCCAAAGTTCAATAAATAGGATACTTTCAAAGGAAGATAGAAATCCTTATTTTAGAATACAGTACCTACAGATTGTGAAAGTTGTGACAGGTTAGTTAGCTATTTAGGATACTAACTTTATTTTCAGTAGATTGTTCTAGTTGTCAGTAGAAATTGTGTTACCATTGAACAGATGGTATTAGATATGCACTGGTCAGAGACAACAAGCATTGAATACATCCTAGAATACTATAGTCCATTTCTTTTAACGATGCATATTTGCACCGACTCGCAGCGGTGCCCTTTTAGCTCGGAAAAGTTTCCTGATCGCTGATTGGTTGGACAAGATAATTCTAACCAATCAGCGATCAGGAAACTTTTCCAAGCTAAAAGGGCACCGCCGCGAGTCGGTGCAAATATGCATCGCTAAAAGAAATGGACTATAGTGAAGGATAGAGCTATCAATTCAATCATAGATATAACTATTTAAAAAGTATTAAAGTTTTGCCAATATCTGATGTAGATGTACTGTAATAATAGGTATCTGTGACTATGCGAAGCGTAATTTAAGTACTGTAGTGGTGAAGTGAAAGTATCAAGCAGGACAGAAAGATAGCAGTGAAGTATTACAGCTGCTATAGGTAAGAACTATGGTTATTAAACAGAAAGAAGCTTTAATCCTAATTATCTACATACTGAACAGTAACAATGATCAGTATGGGTAATAATAAAGGCGAATGACAGAATTGTCTGGGATTGGAAGACAATATCTTGGTGACTTAGACCGTTTGACAGTTTTCATTGCACTGAAGGTTAGTATGATAAGTGAAAAAAAAAGCTAGTAAAGGTGCAGCATGCAATGTACTAGAAAATTATGAGTGTTATGGTTATTGATTTCCTTTGTGGAATCGCCCTTAAAGACATTGTTACCTCCGCCAACAAAGCTGGAATGAGGTTAAGTTTTACTTCCTGTTTGCATGTGTGTTTGTTTGTGAACAGCCTCCTGGTCACAATTTTAATTGTAGAGTAATGAAACTTATAGGGAATAACTGTTATGTAAAAGGCTGGAATTGATTAAAATTTGGTAGGTCAACGTCAAAGGTCAAGGTTACGGTCAAGCAAAATGTCCAATTCACGTCACGTAATCAACTATTAGTTTGGAGATCATTGTCACAGAGACTTCAAACTGGGTTCATATTTGAGTGTATGAAAATCCATGCCAATTAATACATGTTGAGGTCAAGGTCAAGGTCGAGAAATAAGCTGCTGCGGCGGTCTGTGCTCTACTGAGTGTCCCTCTAGTTTTTGCTGAAATGGCACATTGGATCAAATGCACTGTAGAGTGAAACCTATTGTTGATTGTGGTAAGGTTTTAATATCAATAAAAGAAGTTTAGATTTGAGTCTGAATGTAAGAGGCAATTAGTCTGAATCATGAATAGCCAATATCAGTGAAAGAATCTTTTGCTTGGAGAGAGCACTACCTCCCCTAGGGTTGGAAGTTCCTAGTTTGACTATTGTAACACATTGCAGTTATTACTGAATAGGCTTTGTAGCATCCAACTAGTCTCCAGCTGTATACTCGATATATCCTTTACAAGAGTAAAATCCTCAAAGTAGTCCAACATAGAGAGGAGCTCTTGTTTTTCAACTTTGGCTATTTTCTATTATTGGGGCTTCCTCAGTGGGATATTTTATGTAGGGTCCATTCCTCAAAAAATAAATTAATTAGAACTGAAAATAAATCTTGTATGGGAACAGTTCTGGTTCTTGGAGAAGTGGTCCCTTCCTTTTCAAGACCTCTTGGCAGATTGGGACTCCAAAATTACTGTGAGCATCACTCTTGTGGCTACCAATACAGAATAGACTGATACTAATGAATTCAGTATCAGTATTTATTTGAGCTCAGTTAGAAAGTAAAATAAAATAAAAATAATGGGTTCTTAGAACTACTATGTTTTTTTTTTTATTTGATGAACTAATATTTCCTTGAGTTATTCATAAATTGATTTTATTTTTTAGAATCTACCACCTGTTTGGTGATTTAAGAGTTTTTATCTTCATTACTGTACATAATTATTGCAAAATTTATTTTCTATTATTAAAATGGAACATGTAACATTTTTGAGGATCTGCAACGAACATTCAGTAACAAACCCCATAGTACAGTAGTAACTACAATGAATAAATACTTGTATGTGCATGACAGTAAACTTGAACATCATTCCAAATCATTATCATTTGTTCTTGGTTTGATCAATTTTTATAAATTCATGTATATGTGTATACATGTTTGTCTGTCTTTGTTTATTTAGCGAATATTAAAGGTCACTATTGAACAGTAGAGGCTGAGGGCCAGGATGTTTTTGTAGAGACCAACTATATTTACATACATTCAGTGTTCAAGCCCCCCTTCCAAGATAGGACTAGTTGTAGTTGACAGAACATAGTTTTTATAACAGAATTACTTACTTTGATACTTACCCCAGATTCACAGTTCTATTACCTTTGAAGCAAGAGCTTCTTAATCTTAATGGACTTGCTACATTAGTCAATTTTAACGACAATTGTCTCATTATTGTCAATAACGTTGATAGTCTGAGGTAATGATTGGAGGGTCATAAGTGGGCCTTGTCAGTGTTATTGAGTCTTTTAAATATTATGTAGTGGGAGGGTGAGATTGACAGATGTATCACTTTTTCTCAAGTCACCGGATAATTAACATGTTGAGCTCGAAGAAGGACAAGGAGAGAGAGTTTTGGTTGGAGTGGATGCACCTCTATAGAGGCTTGCCTTCCATCTGGAAGATGAAATCTGTTGACTATAGTAACCGCAGCTTGAAAAATGAAGGCTACCAGACTCTCTTGCAGAAATAAGAGATACACAGATTCGAGTGTTGAAGATGTAACGAAGAAATTTGAAATATTAAGAACAAACTTGAGAAAGAAATTTGGTGCTCGGACAAATGACGCTGGAGAAAGCGCATTATGGTCTTATGACGAGACGTCTTTCCTCACAATAAGAAATGCCGTCCCCTTCTATGAGTACCATACATGAGGAAGAGAGTCTGGGTGTAATTAAGATCGGTGAGTATATGTATCATCTTTTACTTGATTTGTGAAGAATAAATATGTTAAAAAAAAATAATTAAATTTACAACCTTTTGTTGATTGGATGCCCCACTCATTGTACCGAAAGAAATAGATATATGATTGAGGATGGAGGGTTCATCCTTGCCAAGATTCTCAGACATGATGTGTCTTACCATCACAGTGGTATTTTTTAATCAATTTCAGAAGCAGGTCTTCTGAAGGCTGTCTAATCTATAAGGATGTTTTTACTTCTATTGTTTTAAATTGAATTATCATTTATTTATTTCTTTATCTAAAACAAATAATATTGCGTCAATGACCTTCGATGTTAGGATCCCAGTTAACTCCTAATCAATCAATCAGTTACAACCATTAGTAACTAAATACAGAATACTATATATATTGTCTGATAAAGGTTCACAAAAATTATAGTTTCTAAGCTCAAGATGACAAACAATTTGCGGCAGGATGTTGCCTGGAATTTGGCTGACATTTCGAAGCCCACGGAGGTTGCCAACCCAGAGTCGGAGAGTTCGTTTTGAGAGGTCCTTGCGCTCATTCGTGAGTGTAATGGCCTGGAGACGGCGACAGTGGTTTGCCTTCGAGGAGGACTTCTGTCATAGATCTGCATTTTGGTGCCCCTCGATAACCAAAGCCTTTGTTGGCGTTGCCTTGGTCTGATCTTTTCGATATCGCTCTTGATTTGAGAATTCAATTTGTTAAAGAAGATTGAATGAAGGTTTTATACACATGAGAACACCATGTTTTTGCTTCTGCACGTAGACCCGCTGGAGAGACTCAAGGCTGAAGGTACGTCCCTCTCGGCTGCTGAGTTGGCAGCCCTGGAAACTTTGACCTAGGCCTCTTTTCATGCTGTGCTCTGGCTCAGCCAATTGTCGGGTACCGTGATGTACTTCCTAAAAGTCGATTGTGTTATCTACCCTAGAGGCCTTAGAGAAGTGCTGCCTGGAGGGAAGACCATCATCCTCCTGGTTCACCAGACAGCAAACCTGTGGGCTAACTGGATTTTGAAAAGGTTAGGTGCTGTAGTTTTTAGCTTCACTAGAAAGGTTAGCCAAGAGGTAATGTCAGGCTTTGCTTCTGGAGAGTCATGTGCAATCTGATGTAGATTTGTGGAGGACTGCTTCACAGGACTCTTTGATTCATTGGGCTGTTGCCTCCAAGGGCTCCAGTTTTTTAAATGGAGCAGCCAAACCTTTAGGTTCAGTGGTCCTGCGGGTGCAGGATCAAGGAAAGGCCCTGCACCTCTTGCAAGACCCTGTGCCATTTCACTTGCAACCTCATCGCGGAAAGAGCCTGTGTGTGTACAGCCTTTTCAACCACCACATCCCGCTCATTTCAGGAGGGATGTGAATGGGAAACGCTTAAGTGACTGTTCCCTCTCTCCTGCTGCTGAGAGTAGGGGGTTGTCTGTCTCATCACTGGGCAACGTGTCAGCGACACAGGGCTGATTCTTTGGTTGTTAGTGTCCTTCAGGACGGTTAATTGCTTCCCTCTCTGGACCACTAGCCTCCCTTATCTACTGTTCCGATTGAGTTCTAATTAGACCCTACAACTTCGGAGAAAGCCCTGGCCTTGCAGTTAAAGGTAAATGCGATGTTTAAAAATAACGTGCTCCAAGTCATTCAGAACGGTTCTCTGGGCTTTTATTGTCGCCTGTTCCTGGCGGAAAAGGTGATGGGGGCTGGAGACCATTCATCAATCTTTCATCACTAAAGTTTATTTGCGAAGGTTGTGAATATCATTTTTGCCCTACGATGCCAGCTAAATGTTCTACACCTTCTAAGGCTTCCGGCAGTGAACCCAAGCATTTGAGGAAGAGGCTTACTATATTAGAGAAGATAGGAGAAAGCAGCTTGGGCGAATCTACCATTCACTACATCAAGAAGAACCAAACGAATTAAAAGACAACGTCAAATGTCACTTTTAACAAAACGCAAATGTAGTCATTGTAAGGATGGAGTTTACGTATCTTCAGCGGTAAGTGTTCTGATTTTAATTTTTCCATTTTCTTATTTATAAGGATGTATCTATAATGGTGTTAGGAGGCTTTATAAAAGCTTATATTTATGAAGATAATAGAAAATATGGAAAATATAAAAATAATGAAAAAATAATTATATACTGTAGATTTCTATATCTACCAAATGGGTTTCCATCATTCTTACGAAGCTAGTCTAGTGTTGAGTAAATATCGTAGTTTATTAATAATTTTATTTATATTTCATTTGTGCATTGAAGGGATGATACCCAGCCTGTAAAATGAGCTTCTCTCATGTAGATGTAAGGTTTTTATGTAAATTACGTAAGACTTTAGTCCTGAATTTCATTGTATTTATTCAAGTTAGTATATGTAAATTTACGTTATATTTAAGAATTAACTTTTTATTTCAGGTATGTTTGAGAGTGTTGTAGGATTCGTGGGAGATATGAACAAGGGCTTAGGTAATGTTCATTTATATTTTATGAAGTATAACCTCATATTTGACAGAGAATGTTCAGTAACATGTGCTTATGATGGTGATAGGATGTTAATTTTTTTTTTATTTCGGGGACAGAGGGTGGGCGGAGCTATCTGACTGTGAGAGTCTTCAGGCGCTGCGTGAGTAGCGTTTGGGAGAGTAATACTTGACAACTATGGTGCCTTTTGCCGTCCCACCAACGCTTCCCATTTCGTTGGGAAGTTGTAGTTAGATTTCATATAAAAGGTGACACCAAGGTTATGTTACCGAGATAGAGATAGAGATTGCAGCCTGAAAAGAGCCCTCTTCCCCTCTCCCTTTCTCGCACGTAACCCAGTGTATTGATTTTGAAAGTGTTCAGTACGAATAGTGGGTCCTCTAAGTGACTCTGTACCCCAAAGCCAATTGTGTGTCGAAAAGATACATAAGACGAAAAGGTGGTTTTGAATTCATAGTAATTGGGTGAGTGTTGGCATTTTATAAACTTTTTGTAAATGGCCCGGTAGGAAGGATAGATTTTGTAACGTGAACTGGTTATCTATTTTTCATTGTCAAACTAGAATATTGTATTCAGATTTAATTTCAAGCTTTTGTATAATTTACATTGCATTATTTCTTCTCTCAGTCTAAGGTATATTCAGATATAATAGTTCAAGTCAAGTAATTACCGTATTTCCCGTGTGATAAGACGCTACAAGTGGTAAGACGCACCCTTTAATTAGGAAAGCAGTTTTAGAAAAAAAAATGGTTTTTAAAAACTTCTTAGCAGAAATCCATGGTCAGCGACTCTTGCATGATTATTGTCTGGCACAGTAACTTTTCTTATTTTGGGTGTATTATGAAATGTTCAAGTTAATATTTATTAGCTATATGCCGATTATCCCAATTCTATTACATATTTCTATAAGAAACAACTAAATCAGTCGTAATTTCCACCACAACTAAACGTTTACTCGTGTGCTTGAAGTTTCAAGTGTTGTTTACATGAAAGCAGCGTTGCCAAAGATTCTTTATAAAATTTTGGTAAAGATGTAAAATTCTAGTGATATTTCCAAAATTCCTAATACCCTATAAATATTCTCACAAAATGTAGTTTTTTATTATAGAAATCTATGAATTCTTTTAGATGGAATACTTTCGCTACTGTTTATGTGATTCTGGGTCTAGTTACTTTTCTGCTAACTTAGTAATACTGCACAAAACTACTGTAACAGAAGTTTTTTTTCCAAGGACGTATTCAGCAACTGTCTGTTTGTATTATTTCGGAACTCGGCCAACAAAGTCATTATCAATATATTGCTTTATTACAATATATCAACAAAATATGAGAATATAGATATATACTCAATAAACAACTATGTCATAGTGTCGTCTGCTACGAGACCACTAGTTGGCATGTTTACTTGTGTAAGGGGGATTAGCGAGTCATCAGCTGATTAGCAAAAAAAAAAAAAAATAATAATAATAATTTGCTACTGTACTTCATTAAATGAAGTGCAATATAAAATTGAATGAATTTATTTTATATGAATGATAATTGTAGGTTTATATTCTATCTCTCGTGAGTTTGAGTGCTTTTAAGTCAATAGTTTGGTGTCTGAGGTGTGTCAAACTCCCCTCTATAACTTTTTCTTAGTGTTAAGACGCAGGGTGATTTTGGGGGTAATTTTTCGTGAAAAAAGGTGCGTCTTATGACACGGGAAATACGGTATATATTTTCAGGTTGTAACATTTTTGTCTCAATCTAAGTTTTGTTCAGACTTAAATTTTTACAGTGACCTTTTTTGTTATTATGTAAATTCTTTTCAAAGTGTTGTTATTTATATAGAATATATTTATTTTTGTAAAGAGTGTATTATTCCAATCATCATTAATTAGAACCAGGTTCTGCTCGTTTCCTGTTAAGAACCACAGTAAGTTTTAAATATGTTTTAATACTTGAGTAATTACCCAGTTTAGTTTTGAGTGTACAGTACTTAAAAGACATTTGAATATTCAGTCTTTTATAAATTGCTGTCTGTGAGTCATTTAACGGTCTCAGAATTCGTGTATTAATATTTTAAAGTGTAACAGTTTTAATGTAAAAGCAAACAAGGGAGTTTGGAATTCGAGAGGGTGATTAACTTACCAGTCGTAGTATATATAATATATGTTTGGTTCCCAGTCATGAGGCATAGTATATATTTTTAGTGCTCAGACCAGGAAGCCATAATCATATATTATATATTTTGGGTGCTCAGACAAGGGAATCATATCATATATCATATACTATAGATTTCTATATCTACCACATGGGTTTTCATCTATCCCAAAGGGGCTTGAAAGGTAACACCTGCAAGAACCAAGGGATTACTGTAAGTATTATTGGTGTTAATGACATTTAATGTCAAGATGCCAGACAACTTTTAATTGAGTCAATCCTGCACTGAGTGGTTCCTGGAGGGTAGAGTATAAGAGGATAGAGAGATAAAAGTAATTATCTCATTTCAAGGTTGTAAAGCTCACATTTCAGAGGTATTAGCAATATGACCCAGATGTAAGTATTACAATAATGAATTTTACTATTAGAATTTTGTTTTTGCAAAAAAAAACGGTTATAGGACACACTAGCGCTTTGTCCCAAGAGGTGAAATTTTTAGAAGCAAGAAAACAACCTAAAGATTGGTAGTAGTAGTTATGACTAAGACATGATCCTGTTCAGCTATGAGTTTTGGAAAAGTCAATAGAGTAAATCTAATTTTTAAAATTAAATTATTTCAATATGTTAGGTGCCTCCATACATTTAGTGGTACAGGTAGTTGTCGACTTACAACTGTTTGACTTAACAACCATTTTTTTCACTGTGATGATGTCACAAGCATTTCGGAAATTGTACACTAACATGACAAATATTTCCTTGGAAAAAGTCTATTTTCTTGTATAAAAATGAACTGATTTAGCTTGGTAAGTTTGTACTGTACTTTCTTTTATGTATAATATAAAGTATCCATTTTCAATAAAAAAAAATGCATTAAGAAAAGTTTTAATATCTGTCGAGTTCATATCATATGTCTGGTGACATCATATTTCCGGCTGAAAGCGAGCAGGCAATTAAGTGATTTCCTTCCAATAGGCCAACGATTAGTATTAGTATTCCCATTATCGAAATATCAAGTAACGATCCAGAGTATTTCATGTGTCTGTATCCTTTGTTATGAGTACTATTTAGCGTAAATTTGACTCTATGCTAGTTTATTTCCTCTGATAATAGATTGATATTCATCTAAGAAACGTTCACTAATAGGACAAATATTTTCTTAGAAATTATATATTTTCTTGTATATCATAAAAATGAAATACTATTGCTTGTTAAGCTAGTATTTTCTTTCTTGCAAGAAAAAAAAATGGTTTTACACATTTCACAAGTCATACTTTCCTTTCTAGCAAGAAAAAAAAAAATGGTTTTACACATTTCACAAGTCATACTTTTCTTTCTAGCAAGAAAAAAATGGTTTTACACATTTCACAAGTCATACTTTTCTTTCTTGCAAGAAAAAAAAAATGGTTTTACACATTTCACAAGTCATACTTTCCTTTCTAGCAAGAAAAAAAAATGGTTTTACACATTTCACAAGTCATACTTTCCTTTCTAGCAAGAAAAAAAATGGTTTTACACATTTCACAAGTCATACTTTTCTTTCTTGCAAGAAAAAAAAATGGTTTTACACATTTCACAAGTCATACTTTCCTTTCTAGCAAGAAAAAAAAAAATGGTTTTACACATTTCACAAGTCATACTTTCCTTTCTAGCAAGAAAAAAAATGGTTTTACACATTTCACAAGTCATACTTTCCTTTCTAGCAAGAAAAAAAAAATGGTTTTACACATTTCACAAGTCATACTTTTCTTTCTTGCAAGAAAAAAAAATGGTTTTACACATTTCACAAGTCATACTTTCCTTTCTAGCAAGAAAAAAAAAATGGTTTTACACATTTCACAAGTCATTTTTTGTTGAGTTCACGTCACATGTCCTGTGATGTCATAATTTTGGTGTGTTACCGAGTAATTTTATTATTCCTATTATCGAAACATTGAGTAATAACATCAAGTATTCCAGTGGTTTTTACCAGTTGTTACGAGAATAGTATCGCTTACTGTAAACCCAAGAAAAGAAGTTTGATGGCGTCATAATTCTGACGGAAGGCCAGTGGTAAATCAAGTGATTTCCTTTTGATGCGTTACAGAGTAATATTAGTATTCCCATAATCGAAATATCAAGTAATGATGCAAAGAATTTCTATAATTCCTAAAGAAACATGATTTAATAATGAATTAAAAATCAAAATATGAGAGAGAGAAGGAATTTATTCATGTAACCAAAAATAATAGCTATAAAGAACTATATGGAAACTATAATATCCGGTAACAGATTGGTGCTGATGTAGTATTCATTAGGAAGATATTTTGAGTAAGTTTTAAATCTGTGGAAATAATCGCATTACAGTACTTTACGGTAGTGTGACCTTCAGATCAGCTGACGGCTACCAAAAGTAAAACAAAAGTAATTGTTAATTATTAGAATACTCCCAAATTTAAAAGATAAGATACAAACATGCTTTAAAAATCACAATTAAACACAATAATGTTTAAAGAAATATGACTTAATAATGAACTAAAAATGCAATACTCTATAAAGCATTAGAAATGAATTACCTGAAGACAAATACAGAGAGAGAGAGAGAGAGAAGGTATCCTTATGAAAACTAATAATAATCGCTATAAACAAACTGTATGAAAACTATGATATCCTGTATCTTATTGGTGATGATGTAATATTTATTACGAAGGTCTTTAGAATAAGTTGAGAAGTTATATAAACAATATGCCTTGTTATTCATTTGTGCATATTTCTCGATGCAATAGCAGGGCCTTGAGATCAGCTGATCACTACCAAAGGTAAAAAAAAAAATAAAAGCAATTCTTGATTGTTGAAATACTTCCATAATTGAAAAATAGAATACAAAACTGTTTTAATAGAGCATATGATATCCTATTGAACAAGAAAATGAAATAATGATATACAATAAGGAAATATTGATAAAATATGACTTAGATGATTAATGAAATATGATGCAGCATAATAAATCCATGGAAACTTTACTTTTTAAGTTTGAGATACATCCAAACCGACTTACCTGTGAGGTGGCCGAGGTTAATCTAGCCCCGTACTAATGACTTGCCCACTTCTCAGGTAGTTACTCCATTGGTCCTAGAATTGTTACTCTTTTATCATTGTTGAACTTTTCATGTCTTTGAATATACTTTATAGTAATAAACTTTAGTACAGTATATGGTAAAAAAATTAATTTGGACTTTTTTTTTTTGTGATGAACTTTTTCTAATACTAATAGTGATTCTGTTGAATTTATTGATAAATGAAAGTATCTGTAATATAATTGATTGTTTTTATGAGAAAAATAGTGCTTCCAGGGTATCTGTTTCAGATAAAGTAAGTTACTGTCCTCATAGGAAAATAATTTACCATAGCCAGTATAAGGCTAAGAACTTGATTGTCATTATAGTAACAATTACTGTTTTACAATATTGTCTAATGCACAACACTTGATAATTTTATGGTGCATATGAGAGTGGACCATTTAAACTATTTGATCGTTTTTGAATACTGGCTAATAATAATATTTTGTCCTGTATGTCATATGATATTCAGTAGCACGTCTAGTTAAAAACTTGGTTACTGTATCAGGATTTGAACATTGAAAATAAAAACTGTACAGTTTTTAGTATCTTAACCCTCTTACCCCCAAAGGACTTACTGGTACGTTTCACAAAAGCCATCCCTTTACCCCCATGGACGTACCGGTACGTCCTTGCAAAAAAATGCTATAAAATTTTTTTTTTTTTCATATTTTTGATAATTTTTTGAGAAAATTCAGGCATTTTCCAAGAGAATGAGACCAACCTGACCTCTCTATGACAAAAATTAAGGCTGTTAGAGCAATTTAAAAAAAATATACTGCAAAATGTGCTGGGAAAAAAATAACCCCCTGGGGGTCAAGGGTTGGAAATTTCCAAATAGCCTGGGGGTAAAAGGGTTAATAATAATATTTTGTCCTGTATGTCATATGATATTCAGTAGCACATCTAGTTAAAAACTTGGTTACTGTATCCGGATTTGAACATTGAAAATAGAAACTGTACAATTTTTAGTGTCTTAATTAGTAGCTGATTTTCTCCATTACAATGCAAGCATGGTTTTCTTTCTAAGATCTATTAGAGATTATTAAACATTGCTTTTCCCTCCTCCAAACAGGGAAGATGGTCACTAGGTATCGCCGTTATCCTGACAGACATCAGAACGTTGGTCAAGTGTACAGTCACAATGCTCCCATCATGGACTTGGACATCTCTCCTTACAATGAATGTATCCTTTTTGTGACCACCCGCTGCATTTATATTTTTATTGTAATATTACATACTTGTTACTCAATATATATTGGCTTTTGTAGGGGTATTACAAGGTTTGTTCTGTAACTGGAATACAAACCTTTGCTATATATTAGGGGTATCACTTTTGGCGAAGCTGAAAGGACGAGCCATTAAAATCTAGTGAGGGTTAACTACCCATCCCGCTAGTTAGCGGGAAGTAGAGGAGGTAGCTAGCCTAACCCCTTCACTCACACCCCTGTGACTGTGCTTCACTTTACTTTTGGCTCAGAGGGTGAGCAGTCATTGCCACTTTTCCTCCTCGCCTAATTTGGACTGCCATTTATCTTTGTCTTTATAACTTATGTTTTTCTCTTCTCTGTATATGGAAACATCCTTAATGTTTTGTTTGAAGTGTATGTTGCTGTTCCTGTGGTAGGGCAGAGCGGCAGGTCCTCAAGGGCGGAGAACCATCCCTCCGGCCTTTCCCCCTTGGACATTGGTCATCCCGTTGGCGGATAGCCTTCCGTGTGACTTGGCCGCCACCGCTGGGGAATCGTCATCATTTGTATACTCCTCCGTTCAGTTGTTGTCGTCACCTTCCCCTCTACGTGGAATCTGCTGGGGGAAGAGAGTGCGGCCTTCTCAGAGCTTGACTTCAGTCTTGCTCTTACTCGAGGTCATCGCCGCTCACTTTTCATGGCCGTCCGGCAGTGTACTCTACAGGGGGGAATACCTTTCTCATTCACGGGCTATATTGCGCTTCCGAATGGTTTCTCCATTAATTAAGTGAAATTATAATTGTTATTTAACTTTTCAGCTTCATCTCCGCGGAGAACCAACTTCCCGCCGGAGGATTGAGTGGTTCTCCCGAGTAGTGAATATTCTTAGCTGAATTGATTCATTTTAATTCTGGGTTTGTTTCAGTTTTTACGCTGCCACTCTCCTTCTCTCGTTGATGTCTGTTCTCTCGATGGACACCTTTCCTGTCCACGGACTAGGTGCTCCTCCCGAGGGAGTTTTTATTACGTAATTTGTTTTATTTTTCCTCAGTTAGCGATGCCATTCTTTTTCGTTCAACTGAGATAGCCGACGTAGGAGAGTAGTGCCGTTCATGCCTGGGGAATCGGCTGTCACTGCGCCATCACTTTCCTGTCCTTTTGCACCTGTGGCAGCTCCTGATCAGCACACTGTCTTCTAGGAACAAGCTTCTGCTGAATTTTCGCATGAAGTGCTCAATGCAGATCTTCAACTTGAACTTTATCTACAACACTGATAAACTGTAGATCATTTAGTAACAGTTCATACATAACTGTATCAAAAGCAGCACTAAGATCGAGTAATATGGAAATACCATATTTCTTTTCATCCATCATTTCCAGCATATCTTTTACAACAGAACAGATGGCTGTCTCCGTAGAGTATAATATTCTGTGAGCAGACTGGTTGTCTGGCAAAGCTTCTATATCTTTTAAGTGCCTAAGTAGTTGCTCAAGAATTACGTATTCTAGCACTTGAAACGAAAGATACATTTGAAATAGGTCTATATGAATTTAATTCCTTATAATCCAGAGCACTTGTGATATATATTCATTTAAGATAACCACGTGTTACAAACTTACGATTCAGGTATCATGGTGGAGATGGGTTTATTTCAAGTGTATGAACAAATTCCTGAATTCGACAGGAATATGTACTGGGACTTGTCATAAACTTTTATCTCTCTTGATAGCTCAGTCAGTAGTGTCCCTGCAGACATGGTTTCCAGTCGTACAGGTGGGGGTTCGAATCTCCACACGGCCAGAAGCTGTTAGCATTAAATGAATTCCAAGTGGAAGTATATTCCCAAGATAGAATTCGGTATTAAATGCCATTCATGGGTGATATTTACATTGATTGAAATCACGTGTGCTTGTGATATATATTCATTTAAGATAACCACGTGTTGCAAACTTACGATTCAGGTATCATGGTGGAGATCGGTTTATTTCAAGTGTATGAACAGATTCCTGAATTTGACAGGAATATGTATTGGGACTAGTCATAAACTTTTATCTCTCTTGATAACTCAGTCGGTAGTGTCCCTGCAGGCATGGTTTTCAGCCGTACAGGTGGGGGTTTGAATCTCCACCCAGCCAGAAGTTGTTACCATTAAATGAATTCCAAGTGGAAGTATACAGCAGGTATTGCTCGACTTACGACCTATGCAACATACCACTATTCGACTTTACGACCATTTTTTTCAGGGGGATAACGTCACAAGTTTATCGGAAATAGGACGAATATTTCCTTGAAAATAGTCTATTTTCTTGTATACATATAAACTGATTTCTCTTGGTAAATTATTATTTTCTTTTATTGTTGATATTCAGTATTTATTTTCAGTTGAAAATACATTAAGAAAAGTTTTAATATCTGTCGAGTTCATATTATGTCTGGTGACGTCACATCACCGGTGGAAAGCTTCCGGGCAATACAGTGATTTCCTTTCAATAGGCTAACGATTAATATTAGTATTTCCATTATCGAAATATTAAATAACGATACAAAGTATTTTGTGGGTCTATATCGGTTGTCATGAGTACTACGTAGCGTAAATTTGACTGTACGCTACTTATTTAATCTCTGATAATGGATCGATGTTTATCTAAAGAAAATATACTTTTAGGGCAAATATTTTCTTGAAAATAATATATTTCCTTTTACATTATAGAAATAAAATACTTTTTTTTTGTTAAGTTAGTACTGTATTTTCTTTTCATTTCTTGTGAGAAACAAAGAAAATGAATTTACATATTTTGCAAGTCATTCTTCGTAGAGATTACTGTACGTCACGTGACTTGTGACGTCATGTATCTGGCGGAAGCGCGCTGACAAACCGAAAGATTTCCTTTCGTTGTTACCGAGTAATCTTATTACAGCATTCCCATCATCGAAACACCCAGTAACGATATCAAGTGTTTTAGTGGTTTGTATCATTAGTTATAAGATTAGTACAACTTACCGTAAATTTAAGAAAAAAAGTCTGATGACGTCATATTTCTGGCAGAAGGCGAGAGGCAAATCAAGTGATTTCCTTCCGATGCGTTACTATTCCCATAATCGAAACATCGAATAATGATATATAGAATTTTTTAATAATTTTCAAAAAAAAAAATATGAAGATACAACTGAATTAAAAACAAAATACAGAGAGAGAGCGTATTCCTTTTATAACTAATAATAAGGTCTATAAACGAACTGTATGGAAAATGTGATACCCTATATCATATTTGCGCTGATGTAATATGCATTATGAAGAAATTTCGAATGTCAAGAAAATTATATAAATCAATGTTATTCGCACTATATATATGTGCTCATAATTGTAATATGGCAGCGTGACCTTGAGATCAGCTGATGCCAACTGAAAGTAAATTAAAAGTATGTTGATTATTGATATGCTCAAGAAATTGAAAAATAAAATATAAACGTTCTTTAATAAACCACAATCAAACACAGTAATGCCTAATGAAATTTAAAGGCTTAATATTGAACTACAATACTGTATTTTTCTTTAAAAATGAACTACCCGTATGCGATTGCGAGAGCGAGCACACACACACACACAACACAGAAAGAGCTACAACGATTTCGCATTATACCTAATGATTAGACGAACTGTATGGAAACTGATTTCCTGTAACATATTGGCGTTGATGTAATATTCATCATGA
>NC_090725.1:71891313-71905140 GCF_036898095.1 Palaemon carinicauda
AAAAAAGATAGGCATGGGTAGCCAGATCATCTAGAAACACTTTCCAACACTATAAAAATATAAGTTTTGCGACACTACTTGCCAATTCCTTACGGTAACATGACTAAGCAAAAAAATGCAAAACAAATAAAAAGGGGCACTCGTGGAAAAATGGCCATTCTAATATACGGCATTTCAGAAAAAAAAAATTTCAGCCACGTGCTAGGCAAACTATCAAGGCATATTTTCCGACAAATAAACATATAAATGAAATATTACTCTGTGATAGTTCCTTAGTACGTAGTAATTTTGAAAGAAATGGGAAAAAACGAAAAAATGGCAATCACAGGAAAATCGAACACATACTTATATATACGCCATATCTGGCTAAAAAAAAAATAGGCATGGGTAGCCAGATCATCTAGAAACACTTTCCAACACTATAAAAATATAAGTTTTGCGACACTACTTGCCAATTCCTTACGGTAACATGACTAAGCAAAAAAATGCAAAACAAATAAAAAGGGGCACTCGCGGAAAAATGCCCAACATTCTAATATACGGCATCTCAGATAAAAAAAAAAAGACATGCACGTGTTAGCCCAACCATCAAGGCACACTTTCTATCACATAAACATGAAAAAAAAATCAATAATATACGGCAATTCCTTACTACGTAGTAAATTTTTACAAATTATGAAAAAAAACAGAAATTGGCAACCGCAGTTAAATACCCAATATACCAATAACTACGTCGTATCTGACAAAAACAAAATCACGCATGGGTAGCCAGATCATCTAGACACACTTTCCAACATTAAAAAAGCAAAAGTTTTACGGCACTATTTCGCAATATCTTACGGAAAAATGACTTGGCAAAAAAATTAAAAAAAATTAAAAAGGGACACTCGCGGTAAAATGCCCGACATTCTAATATACGACATCTCAGATAAAAAAAAAGACATGCACGTGTTAGCCCAACCATCAAGGCACACTTTCTAACACATAAACATGAAAAAAAAATGAATAATATACGGCAATTCCTTACTACGTAGTAATTTTTACAAATATTGAAAAAAAAACAGAAATTGGTAACCGCAGTTAAATACCCAATATACCAATAACTACGTCGTATCTGACAAAAACAAAGTCATGCATGGGTAGCCAGATCATCTAGACACACTTTCCAACACTAAACAAGCAAAAGTTTTACGACACTATTTGGCAATATCTTACGGAAAAATGACTTGGCAAAAAAATGAAAAAAAATGAAAAAGGGGCACTCGCGGTAAAATGGTCCTCGTGGTGATGAACGACATTTTAACTAAAAAAAAAAACATGCACATGGTAGCCAAACAATCCACCAAGACTTTCCACAACTGATAACCTATACAAGTTGCACCATTCTACGACAATTTCATAATACGTAATAACTTTGATAATTATGCAAACTACCTCAGAAGGGTAAACTCGGACGCGAACGACCCCGACGCGTCTCAGAAATCGGGGAAGGAGTACAGCTACAGCAATGCACATCTGGACACTACTAGAGCGTGTAGGGGAGACACCTCCTGCAGGTCGATCACCCACAAATTCAGTCACAGGGGTGAGTCACGTGAGAAAAACCTGTTTTTTTTTGACGCTCGGGGTCGCAAACGACCCACCGTACCTATCCAGGGTTAATTTGTTCACATTACTAAGTGAACATAGAATTTATGTTTCATCTTTATTTTTCTTTAGGTAAATAGAAGAAGCAATTTTTTATAAAAGGAAAATAAATCATCCTGTTTATACTTAATAAAGACATTGCAAAGAGAAATTTCAAAATAGTTATATTATAGCCTGTATTGAAGGAAATGATTAATAACCTCTTGATCAAAATTTTTCTGACAAGGTCGGGTTTCCATTGTCGCTAAGTGCACAGCATTCTGTCAGTGGTTATTGTGAGGAACAAATGGGGCACAAGATACTGCTCTAGGAGTTATGTGGACTGATCAAGTAAAGAAAATTGCAGTAAAAGGAAACTTAAGCTAAGCAGATAGTCTATTGGTTCCGAGAGGTTAGACACTACATTCATCAGTTTGTCTAGAAGTTTGGAAAGGATGAGGTCGCCCGTACATATTCACCTTTGCTCTTTTACAGGGTGTTCTTTATATGTGTGTAACTTCACTCACCATAGGGAAAACAGTTTTTTTAGCAGATCAGTGAAGTCAAAATAATGTTGGGGCTGGTCACTATTTGGTTGGATGACCTCCTGGAAACACTAGCCTTGACAAAACAATGATAGGGGTTTTTTGTCATCTGGTTCTGATTCCCTTAGCATAGCAGGTGATTCCATCTAATTGCTCATGAATCTAGACTTTTACAGCTTCCTTACTTCTTAGGTGTATAAAAAATTCAGGCTTTTTGTAAACCACAATGTCTCTTAACCCTTTTACCCCCAAAGGACGTACTGGTACGTTTCACAAAAGCCATCCCTTTACCCCCATGGACGTACCGGTACGTCCTTGCAAAAAAATGCTATAAATTTTTTTTTTCATATTTTTGATAATATTTTGAAAAAATTCAGGCATTTTCCAAAAGAATGAGACCAACCTGACCTCTCTATGACCAAAATTAAGGCTGTTAGAGCAATTTAAAAAAAATATACTGCAAAATGTGCTGGGAAAAAATTAACCCCTTGGGGGTTAAGGGTTGGAAATTTCCAAATAGCCTGGGGGTTAAAGGGTTAATAGACATGTTTAGGACACAAGGGAAATGATCTACAGGACTTGGCCATCAGTGGTCAAGTGTCCGAGAAGGTTGTCATGCTAATTCAGTCTGCTTAGACGAGCCATTTTGAAGGTGGTTCACCCAAACACATCCGCTTAACATTTAGCTAACTGAGGACTTTTGGTGACATTCTGGAATCCATGGTTTTCACAACCCCCTAGATTTTCCTCTATAATTCTTAAAAGACAGTCTACTTCTGTTTTTTAGAAGGAAAATAATTGTTTGTTCCTTTTTATGTAAGTCAGTTTAAGAATATATTGATTACTAGGTTCATATTGTTAAAACTTTTCGTTTCCTTTTAGGAAAAGTTTAATTTTTGAGGCTTCCTCCTTTTGAAAAGAATTTCCATTCTTGTAATCAAATATAATTTGTATTGGCTTCCTGTGAATGGCGGTGTAGTTTATGCATGAAGCATTTGACTCAGTGCAAAATATGTTGCAAGGTGTTCATAAAATTTTATAATTTTCATGTTGCCAGAATTCATAATGGAAATTTTGTTTTCTCCTTAACTCTGTAACAGATTTGGTTTCTGCGGGACATGACCATTCTATAGGCCTTCTGCGTCTGGGTTCTCCTAGCCATGGCTGGACTCAGTACTGTGAGTTTACATAGATATTCTTATTCAGCACTGCCAATATCATTCATATTTTGTCAGTTAAATCATTTTGTTATTGCTGAAGTTTCAGAGTAATTGTTTTATTTTGATCTAACTTGGAAAGATTTATCATATTTTTTATTTATATCATAAAGGATACATATGTTAGTGTATGAATGCATGTGATGGAAGTGATTTCCATTCCAAATATGTTGTATATAATATAATATCTAGTGCAATAATAACACATTTTGAATGTTCAATTTTGGTTTAGATGTAGCGATAAAGTGACATGATAGTATCTTATTCTTGAAAAGTGTTTATGATTTTAGACTTTGCTGAATATTTAGATTATGTTAAAATGAGTGGTCATGTTTATTTCACTATTTTTATAAGAAAACACTGACAAATAGTTTGATTAGAATATTTATAGTTATGAATATGTAGTTTCTCATTGGTAATAACATTTTGCCGGTAATAACATTTTGCCGGTAATAACATTTTGCCGGTAATAACATTTTGCCGGTAATAACAATTTGCCGGTAATAACAATTTGCCATGTGGAATATTTTACTCTTCTGCCTTTCTAGTTGCCTCAATCTCTTTGTCATGAAATTTTTACCTAAGAGTGAAAAAATTGTCCTCTATATACAAATTTATTATTTCACATATCGTCACCCTCATAAACTAACTGCCTAAGTCATTTTCTCCACTTGTTGGGAAATAAAAAAGAAACCTTCTCATTTCCTAATTCTTTATATCATTGTCTTGAGTTTCAATTCACACATTCTTAATAGAAGAATTTGTGAATAGGAATTTGTTAATTGAAACTCAAGACAGTGATATAAAGAATTAGAAAATGAGGTTTTCTTTTTGATTTCCCAACAAGTGGAGAAAATGACTTAGGCAGTTAGTTTATGAGGGTGACGATATGTTTTATCTGTTATTGGTAAAGATGATAACGCTAGTACACCATATCAAATTAGCAAAATGATTGCCAGTGTGTCATCTGGAGGGTACTGGGTAAGGGTAAGCTCCCTGTAGAAGAGAAGCTGTCTTTAAATGAACTTCTTTTATCACTGTAGATATTCAGGAAATTATCGTTGGTATTCTGCAAAAAGAAAATAGTTGGTGAATTTGTTTGTATTGTGTATCTCTCCTTTCTAATTAATGCAAGTAAGCCAAAACCATGCTCTAGTACCCTTGTATAGGAACTGATAAACCCATTTATTTTTCATTGTACTTTATCAATAATTTTCTTCTTGGCATATTTGTGTACTGTAACTGAGAATGCGATTTGTAGAGAATTACCAAATCAGGTTATTGATTTAAACTTCCATAGTGTAGGTGTCATTTGAAGATCCATGCTGTTGTATCATGATTTTGCCATTTATTGTCATTGAGATAAAAATCTTATTGTTTTATTACTCTATTAGTTTTAGTCTTTTTCGGAAGTGTAGCCCCACAATACTTTGGTATCCCTTCATTTAGTTCTCCTCTAGCATGAACATCTTGGAAGCAAGGCCAATGTGTGGCTAACTACTATTACCTTGGAAATATTGTCTTATGCCCTCAGGAATGTCTCCCATAAATCTTGACAACTCTTTATAGTGCCTAAAGATGATGGTTTACAAGTCTGTTAAGAATACCACCTTGATTGTCATCACTTCTCACAGCTATTTCCAGAGCATCCTATAAACTATAGTCCATTTCTTTTAGCGAGTCATATTTGCACCGACTCGCAGGGGTGCCCTTTTAGCTCGGAAAAGTTTCCTGATCGCTGATTGGTTAGAATTATCTTGTTCAACCAATCAGCGATCAGGAAACTTTTCCGAGCTAAAAGGGCACCGTTGCGAGTCGGTGCAAATATGACTCGCTAAAAGAAATGGACTATAGTTTTGTATCATTGGGAAATCTTAAGAGACACGTTTGATACTTTTTCCAACTCCAAGCAAAATTTTTCTTGTTCAGAATGGTAGAGGGAGATCATAACATATGTGATACTTGTTGGATAAGAGTTATGTGCTCACAATACTTTCATACCAGCCTCATATGTACTATTTCAGTTGTCATAGAGTAATGGGCTGTGACTCGATCTATCTCTCTTAGTATAATTTTTGACCTTAGTAAGATAGTGCGATTACATTATCTCTTCACTTAGAGGTGTGTAGTACTCTCTGTCATTTCCTCTTTACCATTTTCCATTCCCCCCTCATTTGGATATTCAAAATTTTTACTGAAGTTTTTATGCTCTATTTGATAACACTGTTAATCCTTTGCAGCAAATTTGTGACATAATTCATTCATTCATTCATGTCTTGAACTTATATTTCAACAATTCAACAATAATAATTGTTGAGAGTAAAAATTTCCTCCTGTCTGGTAAAGTGATTTATGATAATGATAGATGGCAAGCAAGAATGCAGATACTAGTTTCAAAAAAAAAAAAGAAAAAAAAATCATGGCTTCATGCATTAAAGGCTAATTATTTTTATGAATCTCCCCTGATGTCTATATTGCTTTATTCGTGATTCTGAAGTAATTTCAATGTTACCTAAAAAATCTAAAAATTTATTGAATTATTACCTTCAAGAGAATTACGCCTCTCGTCCATCAAAGTATCATCTGTCGATTAATGGCAACAGCCACGGTGTCGTCAGTCTTCTTGCCGCTTTGGTGTCTCATGGTCGACTTGTAATTATTCCTGCTCCAGATTTTAGAAATAATTGAAATTGTGTGTTTTCTTTTGAGGTTTCATTTTGTTCATTTTTTTATTGGGATATCTTCTTCAGGAATTGCATTGCATGTTGGTGATTATAGTTCTCTTGGCTTTGTGAGCATAATTTGTTTCTATATTTGGAGGGAGGTTGTTTGCTAACAGTCTTTCTTAAGTTTTGTTCAGCTGATAGCTGACTGCTTTGGGTGTTGAAATATAAAGTATACTAACATGTAGTATCCTCCTTTACTAATTTTGCTTTGTTTGTATTTAGTTCTGGGAAAATTCAAAGAAGACTGTGGACCATAGATTGTTATATTTGCTTATCCTTTGCTATTTTTCAATTCAGTTTGGATGTTTAAACGACCAGCTCTGGGAGAGTGGCTGAAGTAGATCTTCATAATTAACCACTTATTAACTATATAATGGTGTGAATATTGGAAGTTCCAAATATAAAAGAAAACTAACTTTTAGTTCAGGAGAATATCCTGAGAAGATTAGGCTACTGGATCATACCAGCCATTATCTAGTCCTTAATCATTAATGAGAATTCAGCCAAAACACTAGCCTAACCTACCCAGTTTTGAACCTTAGTCCAACTCCTCCAAGTTTTGACTGGTAGTTTTAGTGCACCAGTCAATAAGGGTTTTGCTGGAGCACTTCCCATGACAGAGTCAAGGTCATCTACTACAGCCATGCAGTCTACAATACTGCATAACCTTTGCTTTTTTGTAGTCTAATCAGTAAGTGCAACCACCTATGCTCCATTGGATTCTGAGACTGAGAACTGATTCAGTAGCTGGAATGCTAAAATCCCTGCATTTGCTGAATTATGTGCTGTTGACCATTAACAAGAGATAGCCTTAACAAGTTTGTGGGTCCAGATAATAATGAGCTTTATAATACGCACTTGACCTCTTTAGTTTCATTTGTACTGTACAAGCTGAGAAGTCCAGTAATTATTTATCCAAAACATAAATATGCTTACCTATACTATCCAGTTTTGAACACTAGTCTAACAGTTCAAGCTTTGTTTGGTGGTACTAGTTCACCAGTCAGTAAGGTGATACAAAGAATCGCACAGCTGTTTGGAAAACGAAACTTGGGAAGTGTAGGAGTGTGGCCTAGTTTGCCCAGATGATTCAGAGGATTTCGTATATGTCACACTATTGGCTGGTAGAGGAGACACGAGCAATCAGAGCATGTTGTTCAATATTCTGGCCACTGATCGGGCATTCAACCACAGGATCATTCTGAAGCCAACTGCAGTATTTAGCATATCACCTTATCTGGTTTGTTTTTATGCATATGTATGTGGCATCACTCCACATGTTCTTCTGTGCTGTGTGGTGTTTATTTTCATATTTGTGTAAAATTAGGAATTGCTTTCAAGCCCTATGATGCCAACCAAACATCCTGTACCTTCTGAGGCTTCTGGCAGTGAGCACAAGCTCCAAAGGAAAATGCTAACTATCCCTGAAAAGGTGAAACTCCTCAACATGCTTAAGGCTGGGAGGAGATGTGCAGACATTAGTCGTCATTACAGCATCAATGAATCTCCTGTTCACTATATCATCATCATCTCTTCCCACGCCTTTTGATGCAAAGGGCCTTCCTTGGTTAGATTTCTGCAGTCATCTCTATACTGAGCTTTTAAATCAATACTTCTCCATTCATCATCTCCTACTTCATACTTCATAGTCCTCAGCCATGTAGGCCTGGATCTTCCAACTCTTCTAGTGCCTACTGGAACCCAATCAAATGTCTGGTGACCTAATCTCTCTTGGGGAGTGCAAAGAGCATGCCCAAAACATTTCCATCTCTAACTACCCCTCACCATGATCTCATCTACATATGGCACTGTCATTTTTAATCCTGTCCTGCCATTTCACTCCCAATATTCTTCTAAGGGCTTTGTTCTCAAATCTACAAAACGTTTTGGATACTGTTTCATTGTCATACCACAAATCATGTCCATACAGTAACACTGATCTCACTGAACTGATATATAGCCTGATTTTTATATGTCATTTCAGGTGATTTGATTTCCAAATATTACTTAACCATGCCATTATCTGAGTGTACCCTCAAGCAAGAGGATGCTGTAGTAGCTACCAAGGATGTGGAGTGATAAAAGTTTGGTTTTCTTTGATTTTATGAAAGTGATTTTTTCATATTTGCAAAGCATGATGATGAGTAAAGTATATATTTAAGTAATAGATGAAATAGAGGTATTCAGAAACAGTCTGGAGCATCAAGCTGTGACTAGTTGTAGCAATATTTCACAAAGCAATAGACTAGTAGGCCTACCATATGAAATTATTGTTATTTTAAGATTAAATTTCCTATCTTTTCTTCATAGTCAACTTCCATCATGGTGTGTGAGTCAGGAATATAAGCCTCGGGGGAGAATCATAGAAATAAATAGAATTTTGGTGATAAAATTTATTATTTCTATACTGTACTCAACTGATATAATGCATGCCCACCCTTCTTACTAACTCATGATGTCAAGAGGCTAGGTTATTAGTATCGACTTCAAGACTGAAGACATGTCAGGCTATAGCCAAACCACATCATAGTTGATGCAGTTAGTCACCAGATGCCACTTTGGTGGGCGAGAGACGTAAGCCTCTTGAAGGGAAGAAAACTATATTTTTTAGTTTTTTGGTGTAGCATCAATATAGATTCAGCTTCGAGAACAAAGCAATATGAACATTAGGTGAGTATAGAAATGATAAATTTTATTATTAAATATCAGTTATTTTACATGATGTAATGGTATTGTGATAGCAAGGGTTGAGGTGGCTTGTTATGTCTTAGAGTGATTTCAATCTTGATATTCAATATGTCTTTGTAGCTGTACTGGTATTTTTTATCCCTTTTTAGGTATTGCTTTCCTATCAAAGATAGGTCGAGCAGATATGAATTGAAGCATCATATTTTTAGAATAATTCATGAAGTGTGCTCATGAGATTTTATCAAAATTTTAATTATTGATCTATGTAGCAATACTTGTCATTGCTTCCATGTTAATATCCGTTAACTCTGTTTATGTTTATATTTGTCTTCATAAGTATTTTTCATCCACCATTTCTTGTTATAGATGAGTTAATGCAGAAAATATTTTCCCCGACTAAATTTTGATTTTTGTTGCGAAATTTTTAGATGTATTGATTAGAAAAAATAAATTGTTGCAGTGTTGAGCAGCAAAGCCATACATTTTTTTTCTAAAACATTTAGTTTAATTTTCTTGTAAGATGTACAGTAGATAGATGTGGACTTATGACCACATGCATATACAGGAAAGAAACAAAAAGATTAGATACGAAAATAAATGTGAATTTTTTTCTACCTAGCAACATAAGTGAAGATCTAGATTACCATATGATAGTTACTGCCTTGCAGTCTGTCAACTCAAGCATTTCACACACACTCCCTCTTACATCAAACTCTCGGTCTCAGTAAGACTTAGAATAAGTGAAAAGTAATAGGAAAAGATTATGAAATTAGTTAGATAATTATTTAACTAAACATTACGTGCAGTGCTAAATGAATAAGAATATAATGTATTTCATACAACAATAGACATTTTATACTAATCAATAATAATTTCAATGAAAATTTCCTAGAATTTGGGTTATTCAATTTTTTTTTCTGAAGAGCTTGGGGCAAAAGAAAAAACTAATTATCATATCATGTTTAAATCCCTTTCTTACTGCTGGAAAGAGCTTCTGGTAAATATAGTGGTTGTGTAAACATCTCCCAGACTCTGCAATTATTTTTTTAATGGCAAAATCTTTGCTTGTTTACTTATGTTCCCTATTCTTTTAAACAATAATAGAGGTACGTCTTTGTAATCTGTAAAGCTGAAATTTTGTATAGAAGGTAAAGTGATTACAGTAGACTACTGTCTATGAAAGCAGATCTTAACCCTTTTACCCCCAAAGGACGTACTGGTACGTTTCACAAAACTCATCCCTTTACCCCCATGGACGTACCGGTACGTCCTTGCAAAAAATGCTATAAAAAATATTTTTTTCATATTTTTTATAATTTTTTGAGAAAATTCAGGCATTCTCCAAGAGAATGAGACCAACCTGACCTCTCTATGACAAAAATTAAGGCTGTTAGAGCTATTTAAAAAATATATACTGCAAAATGTGCTGGGAAAAATATAACTCCATGGGGGTTAAGGGTTGGAAATTTCCAAAGAGCCTGGGGGTAAAAGGGTTAATGGCAAAATCTTTGTTCACTTATGTTCCCTATTCTTTTAAGCAATAATAGAGGTATGTCTTCGTAATCTGTAAAGCTGAAGTTTTGTATAGAAGGTAAAGTGATTACAGTAGACTACTGTCTATGAAAGCAGATCTTAACGTGAAATGTGTACCGTGCTGAGGATTCTAGTGTTCCTTACTCGTACTATGTACTCAGTGTAACTACACCAGAGGATCATATGAAAAGGCTTCCAATTTGAATACACTGTACTAGCCTCCTGGCTAGTACAGTGGTAACGTGTTTGCCTCGCATTCGCGTGGCAAGAGATCGATCCCCGCCCAGGACCGTGAGTTTAAGCTGTTTACTGGGGAGGCTGCTGCTGTGGTAGGGCACCATAGTGTGGGGTTGGGCTTGCCCGGCTGACGTTCTGGTGAGCATCTATTCTGATGGAACTGGAACTGAAACCAGACACCTTTAACCTTTAACCTTTATATCTGCTTTTGGCTGAAAACAGAGGACAAGGAACTTAAAAGAAATAAAAAGGAAGAAGCCTTAGTTTGGGAAATTGACTATTTCCTTGGCTTCCCATTCTCTTGCCCCTGCCTCTCCTCAGGCTCTGTCTGTCAACGTAGTCCAGGAGAATAGTTTGTATATTTAATTATAGAATGGGTTGGTGTAGATAACTTGTAAGTAGTTTTGATCTGATTTTTATATTTTATTTGTATAGAATCTCCTTTATTGCCTGAAAATGCCACTTTTGAGATTCCAAATACATTGCATAGCTTATTTAGTGGATCAAGCTTTGCTGAGCTCCTATATGGAACATGTACCTGTAGCTACTAATGTTCTTTCTTCAGGACAGGTAGCTATTCAATGCATGTACCTGTTTCAGACAAGGTGGTTCGTATTAACCTCTTTAAAGAGGAATTCATATCTTGTCTTTTGATAGGACGTGGACAGAACAAAGTTGATTCACATACGGAAGCTGTTGTGCCAAATTCTGTATGACAACATCCTTCTTATGATGTTGAGCTCCTGAGTTATAGTAAAGTACATTTAGAACAGTTTAACTCTCTAGCACATTAGTTCCTGAGGACCATTTCTAGCCTATTAAGAAAGGATTAGTATATGGAGTTCTTGTTTTGAATAAAGGTAGGGTGCTTAAAGCCCATTGCATACCAGTTTCTTTTAACTTGACTACATCAGCAGGTGGTACAAACAATGTGTAGGCATATACTGTAGCCAAGTGTTGGTGTTGCACTACCTGCACTACATATACAGGTAAGAGTTGGGCTTACATGATGTATTACGTTTAGGTAGCATGTCACCTTTCTCGAAAATGACCAAACAAAGTAAATTTCAGTAAACTTTGTTGTTAGGAAAATAGTTAATGATCATGAACAATCAAATTTACAGACTATTCAAAAATAAATAATTGAATTTAAAGAAATAAATTTAAGAAAATATTTCCTAAGATTATGAATAAGATTTTAGAGTTATACCCTGAATCTACCATAGGAGTTATTTAAACTACTTAAGTAGTCTTAAATTTAGAGGTCAGTTGTATTGAAGCCGTGTAAATATTTTAGAATTTCTTTATTAATTAGATTATACTTTACCTGTTGTATATCGATCCATGATTATGATAAACAATGACTAATAACAACCACATCATCGAAATATCTGATCTATATCATAGCCCTTCCTAAGGTTTCAGAAAAGTTTAGATTTATTCATTTATAAATTAAAATAATCCTAATTCTGGAATTTTATTTAGATATTTACCTGCAATTTAATTAAGTTTTTACCCACCTCTCCATTCACATTGGGTATAATTTCTCTACATAAATGCTTGTACAGTATTCAAGAAGAATTATATATTAGAATTGTGAAGTCTGAGAGAAAACCTTGTTTACACAGCCATTTTGTTCATCACCATATATAAATTTTTATGCAGTCTCTCTCTCTCTCTCTCTCTCTCTCTCTCTCTCTCTCTCTCTCTCTCTCTCTCACAGGATAGAGGTTATCAAGTGTGCTACAGCAAAACTAACATAAGATTTACAGACTTTGACTTATCACTAAATATGGTTAGCAAAATTCTTTATAGCAGTTTCTTACGTCCAAATTGTATAATGACTGGATTGTTTGAACCTAATATTGTCCTAAGGCTGCAACTATCTGTACTTGTTTCATTTTAGATTATGTTAGGGGGTCAAGGTATAAGGGAAATGTTTTTATGAAATTTTTCTGAGTAATATTAAAACTGATAATTATCTCCTAGTTTTATAGAGCCTTAACATTTTAAATATTTAACTTAGCCGGTGAATATATAGCTGCAACTCTGTTGCTCGACAGACAAAAAAACTGTACAAAAAAAAACTCGCTAGCGATCGCTATACAGGTTGCAGGTGTGCCCATCAGCGCCAACTGTCGGCCAGATACCAAACTCCATGTAAACAAAGACTCAATTTTCTCTCTGTCGACGTGTCGACAAGACGTACTTTACTCGCTGTTGAAACCTGGAGTTTTTCACATCATCTTTGGTGAAGTACTATATTCTGGTTTGAGCTTTCGCAGTGCAGGTGTTTTATCTTCATCTTAAATCTTGAACTCGTTTTGGATAGATTTAATTTTTGGTGACAAAGAGAATATGGACTTTCTTTGCCTTTTAAATGGCCGACCCTTCCCTTAGACGGAAGTGTGTTTAGGCTTTTAGTAATTATCTTATCACGTTATAAATTAATTATAGATTTTCCTCTTCGATTAACTTTCCATTTATAATAAACATAAAAGATAAATTTTAATGTTTTGTTTATATGCGACCTTTCCTGAGAGTAGGCGGTCCTAACTTGGAAACCGAAGTTAATCAACGTTGAGCCCTTTAAATCGTAAATAGCTTTTAAAGAGCTAAGGATTTAAAACTTTTTAAATGAAATATTTTATGAAAGAATTTCTTTGAATAGTCTTCGTACTGTTTTCAAAGATGAACTAACGTTTAGTTTATTTATGCTACGCAGTTTGCGCTCTATCGTTACGATAGAGAGAGAGTGTATCACGGTTTCACTTTGCAGAAAGAGTAAATCGATTCTGACGTTTTGTTCATTCTTCTTTCAAAGCTTAAATGTTTTAAATTCTATTTTAAAGGAACTTTTTAATTGAAAAACCTTTCAGTTTTTTCCTTTGGTCAAATAACATGTTTTTTTGACGAAACGTAATTGGGCTCTTCTCTTAGGTGCGAAATCAAGAGAGAAAGAGAGAGAGATATAGAGACGGAGGGAGAGAGAGGAGAGAAAACGTTCCATTCAAGCGGGTAACGTTGTTCTCGAGTTACTCTCGTCCCTAGTCTCTGTACGGGGAGAAAGGATAAAACGTTTTTAGTTTTATTCTCGTCCCCAGGCAATGTACGGTGAGAGATTGAAAACGTAGTTTTGAATGAACTAGTGTTTATTCTCTTCCCCAACCACTGAATTTTTTTATCTTAAAAGATGTTTACTGTTTTTTTGCTGGTATTAATGTGCTTGCATTATACGCCTGATTTCGCATTTAC
>NC_090725.1:71905640-71948140 GCF_036898095.1 Palaemon carinicauda
AGTACAGGTAATCAAAGTATGTCAAAATGAGAGAGAGAGAGAGAGAGAGAGAGAGAGAGAGAGAGAGAGAGAGAGAGAGAGAGAGAGAGAATATATCAACACGATTTCAATACTAAATTACATTCGCTTCACCGTCACAAGAAAAATCGTCATAGTTTTCCTTCGCAATCAGCCATGGCAAAGGTCCGACGGATTCTTTGAAGTGACAAAAATGGAGCGTTTTTTTTCAGTGTCAAGCCAACTTGGGCGAACCATGAACTGAACTTTGAAAAAATATATATATTTTCTGATTTCTGATTCTACAGACAGCGTTCCAGAGTGCCCTGAAAATCATTTATAACAGCTAAGTGGTTTCTTCGATGTGAATATTGCGATGCAATCAGTTATCATTAAAATACACAAAATATGTCGAAGATATGAATATTGTCTATTGATTGATATCTCTCTCCAGCTCGTACAATACATACACACAAATATGCATAAAAATCACATCACATCACATATACCAAGGCACTTCCCCCAATTTTGGGGGGTAGCCGACATCAACAAATGAAACAAAACAAAAAGGGGACCTCTACTTTCTACGTTCCTCCCAGCCTGACAAGGGACTCAACCAAGTTCAGCTGGTACTGCTAGGGTGCCACAGCTCACCCTCCCCCGTTATCCACCACAGATGAAGCTTCATAATGCTGAATCCCATACTGCTGCTACCTCCGCGGTCATCTAAGGCACCGGAGAAAGCAGCAGGGGCCTACCGGAACTGCATCACAATCGCTCGCCATTCATTCCTATTTCTAGTACGCTCTCTTGCCTCTCTCACATCTAAATATTTAACTATATTTGAGCAAACAAGTATAGAGGGAATTTCTAAAAAAATCCGTGTCCAAATAAAAAGAAAATGAAAAAAAATAGTCAAACGTTCAAGGAATCCAGTCAAGTCAAGACATCTATATCAAATGAAGTTTCCCATTGACTTTCCGAAAACTTCATAGACATCTTGGTCACGCTATTTTCCACATTCGCAAGAGTGAGATTTTTAAAATGGAGTTGATATGGATTTATACAGAATTCGAGAGAGAGAGAGAGAGAGAGAGAGAGAGAGAGAGAGAGAGAGAGAGAGAGGAGAGAGAGAGAGAGAGAGAGAGAGAGAGAGTCCTTAAATGAAATATGACTTTATTCTATAAAGATTTTTTATGACAAAAATATAAATGAGAAATATACGGGTATGGATTTATACAGAATTCCTTCTTGGCTCCACCATAAGAGAGAGAGAGAGAGAGAGAGAGAGAGAGAGAGAGAGAGAGAGAGAGAGAGAGAGAGAGAGAGAGAGAGAGAGGGAAAGTCCTTAAATGAAATATGACTTTATTTTCTAAAGATTTTTTGTGACAAAAATATAAATAAAAAATATACGGCTTCAGGAAAATTATATTTAATAAACGTATATCTTAATACTGAAGATACATTATTCAAATCACTGATGTAAAACATATTAGCAAACTGTATTTAAGGTTGAATTTGCTGTAATGTGTGGACATAAAATATCTATGCTTATATATATATACATATATATATATATATATATATAATATATATATTTCTACCTAAGCTACAACTCGAGTGGGGAAAAGCAGGATGCTATAAGCCCAAAGGCTCCAACAGGGAAAAATAGCCTAGTGAGGAAAGGAAGTGAGGAAATAACTAATCTAGTAGAGAAGTAACGAATAATTAATATAAGATATCCTATTATGTATATATATATATATATATATATATATATATATATATATATATATATATATATATACATATATATATATATAAACACTCTAGTTTTTGGGCCTCACTGAGACATTATTACTCACATCAGGTCTCTAATAACAGCTCTTCTTTCTTAGCAAGGCAGGACTATTAATCCTACGTTGATGTCTCTTTCTCTGGTGTGTTGGCAGACGAAATGGCAAAGGGGTGGGGGGGGGGGTGGGGGGGGGGGGGAGAAGGAGGTGTTGAGTTCATGAATATATTACCTTTTCGTTCCCTGCATTATTATGGCCGCGGAAATAGGCATCGCAAGCCCATACCCAAAAATGGTAAGCTAAACCCCGAGGGATTAAACCATGTTATTATATATAGATGAAGATATAGTGAAAAGAATCCAATCAAAATGTTGTAGTTTTTCTGTGGAAGAAAAACTAGGGTTGTGATCCACTTGCTATAACATATATATATATATATATATATATATATATATATATATATATATATATATATATATATAAATATACATATAAATATATACATATGTATATATGTATATATTTATATGTATATATCTATTTGTATATATACATACATATACTGTATATATATATATATATATATATATATATATATATATATATATATATATATATATATATATATATTGAAAATGATAGATAATAGATGGATATTAAGAAGAGCTCGTCTGAGAAATTATTACTTTTTTTGGAAGATATACTTTTTAGATAGAGGCTACATGTGGATTTTCAATTGCAATAATAAACGAAAAGGATGTCTGCTAAGATAAAACAATTGCAGGATAATAATAAAAACGATAATATTAACAAAAGTTATTATTATTGTCATTAGTCATAATAAGGATTAAGTCTCTTTATGTCAGGAAATTACTTTTTTATATACTCGTAATTCCAAAAGAATTGGTAAGATAATGACTATTGTAAAATTCGGAATTTCATCTATTTATTATTATTATTATTAAATGCTAAGCTACAACCCTAGTTGGAAAAGCAGGATGCTATAAGCCCAGGGGCCCCAACATGGAAAATAGCTCAGTGAGGAAAGGAAACAAGGAAAAATAAAATATTTTAAGAATAACAACATTAGAATAAATATTTCCTATATAAACAATAAAAACTTCAACAAAACAAGAGAAAGAGAAACTAGATAGAACAGTGTGCCTGAGTGTACCCTCAAGCAAGAAAACTCTAACCCAAGACAGTGGAAGGCCATGGTACAGAGGCTATAGCACTACCCAAGACTAGCGAACAATGGTTTGATTTTGGAGTGTCCTTCTCCTAGAAGAGCTGCTTACTATTTATAAAAAAACACAATTTCCAGGTTATTGCCACCATAAAAAATATATATTCTGTAAATATATCCAGAAGATCTAAGTCATTTGGAGTCCATACCACGGTTTACGATTTTGTAACTATTTACAAGAGAAATTTCCAATCAACTTATATATATGTATATGTATATATATATATATATATATATATATATATATATATATATATATATACACACATACATATGTATATATATAAATATATACATATATATATATATATATATATATATATATATATATATATATAATATATATATACATATATATATATATATATATATATATATATATATATGTCCTTTAAGTTTACCCATTTCTACAAAATCTGTGGGATTACAAATCACACACATTTCGTAATCTGTCACTTTGTAGATGCCTTAAAACCTTAATATGAAATGATTCAACTTTGATAAAGAAATGAAACAAAATCCTCTCGAGGCCTCGAAAATAAATTGATATCAGAATCATACTATAGTCCATTTCTTTTATCGAGGCAGATTTGGACCGACTCGCAGCCCTTTTAGCTCGGAAAAGTTTTCTGATCGCTGATTGGTTAGAATTATCTCGTCCAACCAATCAGCGATCAGGAAACTTTTCCGAGCTAAAAGGGCACCGCTGCGAGTCGGTGCAAATCTGCATCGCTATAAGAAATTGAATATAGTATATAATCAAGGGAATATTCGCTATCTTCTTTTGGAAAGCCTATGAAGATCTGATGAAGAGTGAGATATCAACAATAATAATGTCGGATGGAAACAATAAGAATCACTGTTGAGAAGTTGAATAACTATTTTCAATAAGAATCACTGGTGAGAAGTTGAATAACCATTTTTAATACTGTGGACTCCTAAAAGGAGTTGACAGCATTTTGATATCATCAATGGTGAAATCTGTTTTGATTATTTCCTTTCCCTTTTTAACATTTAACAAAAATATCCGAACATAAATGACTTTGGTTCATTTTTTTTTTCTCGAAAGAGTTTGGATATTGGTCAGATATGTGAAGTTCTCCCTGGGAAGACCATCGAGTGTCGTCATGTTGATGCTGGTAGAAACCCTCTTATGGTACCCTGACACCTGCACGACTTTTTCGTGGCAAGTCGTGACATTTTGTGGCACGAACTGGAAGATCAAAGGGGCTACAAAAATTACCTCAGAATCACAGCTGGCCTGTCCACATTGACACGAACTGACACGACGAGTTCACCACGAGTTCACGCATAGTTTGCGCACTTCCCGCATCGTCCCGACGAGTTCACGATGAGTTCACGAACAGTTCGTGCAGAGTTCACGACCCGGTTACGAAATTTTGTCGTGACCAAAATTTTGAACATTTCAAAATTCTCGTCACGACATGCCACGATGTCACGATGGGTTTACGAACACTTCACGACGAGTTCACGCCAGTTCACGACTCGAGTCGTGACAATGCGTGCCACAAATTCATGCAAGTGTCAGGGTGGCTTTAGTTGCACAATCAAGATTAAAAGAGGCTGGACAGCCAAATAAAGATAGGAAGCGGTAGGGAAGGTCAAGTAGAAGGTAAAAATTCTGGGTCAGCTTGGGATTACAAAAACATTAGAAAGATCCTTTAGTAAATTCTTAGTGCACTGCATACGGTTCACTGACGGCACTAACCCGCCCAAAGGCTTAACTTTTAATTACAAACTCCAATTATACAACGTTTTGGATAAGTAATCTTAGCAAAATACTTTAGAACATTTATTCCATTCAAATGAAAATTCGTAAATAATAATGAAATTGTCAGCAAGCATGAATAAAAAAAAAAAAAAAAAAAAAAAAAAAAACGTGTAAAAATATTCTGTAATCCACTCATCTCTTTGTAAAATCATCCACTTTTCCTCCATTAGTAGAAAGATTTTGTAATTAGCCTTAACAAATATTTTCATGAATAAAAACTGAGAGAAAATACTAATCGATAATTCAAACACGCTTGAAAGAACATCAATAAAAGTTTAGCCCGAGATCACTCAATTACCATTTAAAAGGTGAAATGTTCATCAACTCGTATGGGATCCCAACAAATGAAATTCTGCCATGATGGAATCAAAGAGTTAATTTTGAGTTACAATACTGCTTTTGATCCTCGACTTAACTCATATTTCATTTAGCATATTCAGGACTCTTTTATTATTTACTGTAATCGCCAAAGCATGTAAATTTTGTACTTAGCTATAGACGACCAAATTTTTGGAGAGGTATGTTACTCACAGCTCATAATAAAAACTAGGTATATCTGCTCTTCAGAATCATTTAAAAACTATTTGACGAATTTTCTTGGTCTTTTCTGAATAGCAACCCAAAACTCCTTAATCAACTGGACCAGGTAACATGCAGTCCACAATAACAATCAAGAGATTTTTCAATTTTTGGTGGCTGGTACTACAAACTATATAAACAATTAGAAGGGGTGAGTCTACACACAAACAGACACACGCACACACACATGAATATGTATATATATATACATATATATACATATATATATATATTTATTTATTTATATTTATATATATACATATATATATATAATATATATATATATATTTATATATATTTATTTATTTATATTTATATATATACATATATATATATATATATATATATATATATATATATATATATATATATACATATATATATATGTATTTATATATATGTATATATATGATTATATATATATATATATATGTATTTATATATATATATATATATAAATATTATATACATATAATATATACAGTATATATATGTATTTATATATATAAATATATATATATATATATATATATATATATATATATATATATATATTTATACATATATAAATATATATATATATATATATATATATAACGGATTTTGAGCGAAGCGAAAAATCTATTTTTGGGTGAGATAGCCATGTCGTCCTGATGGAAGTTCCTATAGGGTAGCTTCCTAGGGTATATTACAACTACGGCGATATTCCCAGAGAATTTACCTTAAGGTACCAGAATTCTAACTCCTGGAGCGAGTATCCCTCGTGAAAGGGATATCGCGACATATCAGAGGACGTATTCTAGACACGTCACATGGCAATCTACGACCTGAACAGAGATTCGTCTCGTAGGAGGGAGATTGACGAGATACGAATTCGGGAAAGAAAAAGGGGAGCCGCTCCCAAGGCTTCCCTATCCCCCGATTCGTATGCGTGCCTGACGCCAATCCTGGCGCCATCTGTATTCCTTGTAGCGTACACGAGGTGCTACAGATACTGTATGTAGGGAGGGGTCCTACAGCCCTTTCTTAGAAAGGCAAGGGCGGGTCCATCAGGACGACATGGCTATCTCACCCAAAAATAGATTTTTCGCTTCGCTCAAAATCCGTTTTTTGGGCTCAAGCCATGTCGTCCTGATGGAAGTGTACCAGAGCATTACTGTATCTGTGGATTCTCAGAACGTGCCGTACTCCCCGGAGATATTTATTCCCGGTCGACTAGACCTAGAGACCTAAGATGTTACCGTTATACATCTTTTCAACTAACTATAAACTATGTTAGAGCTTCCTGCCCCCTACAGGGAAGAGTCCTACTAGACTCTGGAAAGTCTCGAAGAGTACATATATCTATGTATGAATACCAGGCAAGCTAATATAGTGGTCTCGCCCTATATTAAGTAAAGCATAGTTTGTAAAGGACCACTGCGTCAATATGAAATATCGACCAGTTTTCCGCACAATACTTGTATTGGCCAAAGGTTTTATATCCGCATAGGAGGAAAACCAATGCAACATAGCTTGCATAAAGGAACAATTCTATTAGAATTATCCCAGATAAGGTACATAGAATGAATGCTCAATTATACCAATAAATTGACACAGGTGAAGGAGACGCAAGGTTCTCAAGAACAAGCTTATTGACAGACAATAAACAGACAGGTTAACCACAATTATACATATATATATAAGAAGAGGATAACCCAAAACTTTAAGCATAAGTATGATAGTAAACAGGGCTTGTTTGTCTGAAGGAAAAACATTAGATGCCACTTTTAAGATACCGAGGTATCAAAGTCATAAAAGCCTGTATTACAAATCAATGACATTAGCGTTAGAAACGCTCGGCACACATGTCTGCACTTATGCTAGGTTCACCTTCGGAAATGGAACAGTCTGGATGGGCAACACAGTGCCCTCACTTAGTTTGTAGTACAGTATGTAACTACACACTCACCCTGGAATTAATCGTCCCAATTAAGACCACTGTTCCTCGCAGAGTTAAACAGTAGGGTTAACACCGCGACCCACTGCTACCACAGATCTCTTTTAGTTCCTCTACTTGCTTCGCATAGTGGCGAAAGAACACTCTGGAAGACTTCCAGCCAGTGTATGAACGGAGATGTTCAAAATCCATGCAATTAAAGAAATTTAAGAATGAGGCAACTTTCCTCGGATCGTGACCTGCGGGTGTATTGTCAGGATCCGCTCTGCGAATAAAATATGTGATTTTTGCTCTGAGTTGATTCAGAGATAAATTTGAGCCTGATGTTTCTCCCCTGAATAGTTGACCACCCTTGAAGTCTGAAGTTCTATGAAGATAGACCTTTAGGCATTCTACTGGACATAGAGATGCATCTTCTTTCAGAGGGCAGATTCTCCAGGGACCCCACCTGTTGGTGGGTAACTCATTCTTGGCGAGAAACGTAGGATCCGGAAACAGGTTCAGTTCTTCCCCATCCAGGAACTGAACACGACCTGCCTCTCTCGAGAGGCTACAATTTCACTAACCCTGGCCCCGGACGCGAGTGCAAATTAGGAAAATAACTTTTTGTGTCAAATCCTTTAACGCACATTCTTCATTGCTCAACAGAGAAGCGAAATGAAGAACTTGTCTAAAGACCATGAAATGGGCTTTGGAGGTGCTGAAGGTCTGAGCCTAGCACAGGCTTTCGGGACTTTATTAAAGATCTCGTTACCTAGGTCGACCTGGAAGGCATATAGAATGGGTCTTGTCAAAGCAGACTTACACGCTGAAATCGTGTTCGCTGCCAACCCTTGACCATGGAGGTGGGGAAAAAAGATAAGCAGAAGTCTGTCAAGATCTCCTGCGGAATCTTCGCCTTGACAAAAGGCCACCCATTTTCTCCAAGATGACTCATATTGCCTTCTAGTAGATTTGCATTTATATTCCTCAATGAAGTCTATACTGGCTTTCGAAATCCCGAAACGCTTTCTCACCGCTAGGGAGAGAAAATCATGAACTGCAGGGTCCGGGTTTTCTGTAATGAAGCGCAGACAGTTGACTTCTGGACTCGCTGGGTCAGAACTGGATCTGGTAGTGGTACAAACTTCAGCTACAGTTCCAATGCCAGGAGGAACCACACGCTGTTCGGCCACTTGTGGGCCACTATTGCCGCTACCCTTTGAAGGATCTCAGTTTGTTGAGGACCCTCAACAGAAGGTTGTGAGGAGGGAACAGATAAATCTTGGACCATCTGTTCCAGTCGAGGGACATCGCGTCCACTGCTTCCGCTAAGGGGTCCTCGTACGGGGCACGTACAGGGGCAACTTCTTGTTGTCTTTCGTCGCAAAGAGGTCTATCTGCAGTTCTGGGACTGATTCAGAATGAAGGAGAATGATCCTGCGTCTAAGGACCATTCCGACTCTATCGGTGTGAACCTGGATAGAGCGTCCGCTGTCACATTGCGGACTCCTTGAAGGTGAACTGCCGACAGGTACCACTTCTTCTTTTCCGCCAATCGGAAGACGGCCAACATCACCTGGTTGAGAGGTGGTGACCTCGATCCTTGTCGATTCAAGTATCTTACAACTACCTCGCTGTCTATTACCACTTTATGTGGAACGAATGACGCGGGGAGACTTTCTTTAAGGTAAGGAGCACTGCCCTAGCTTCTAGAAAGTTTTATGAGAAAGGTCTTGAATAGCCTGGACCAAGTCCCCTGGACTTTTTTCCGATGAGAGTGACCTCCCCATCCCTCCTTTGAGGCGTCTGAGTGAATCGTCACCGACGGGGGAGGTGGCTGAAGAAGAACCTGACTTCTTTAGATGTCTGGCTTGGGACCAAGGCCTGAGAAGAGTACTTAGCCGAAGCGGCTGGTCTTCTCAGATCTCTTCACGCGTTTGATGCATAACTTCTCCAAACTCCGATTGCATCCTTTAGCTGTGCTCTTAGCACTGGGTCTGTCACCGAAGCAAACTGGAGAGAGCGCAGTACTCTCTCCTGCTCGTGTCTTGATATCCTTTCGGAATCTTGAAGTCTCTTGACAGAACCCGCTATCTCCTTCCTTTTCTTCGCTGGGGTGGAGAAACGGTGTGACAAAAGGTCCCAGTGGATCTTAGCCACTGGAACTTTTGAGATGGAGAAAGTCGAGACTTTTTCTGTTGATCTTGAAGCCTAGGTACTCTAGGAACTGGATCACTGACTGGAAGCTTGCAAGCATTCTGTCTCGGATGCTGCCCACACCAACCAGTCGTCCAGGTAGGCTACTACCTGAATTCCCTTTAGGCGAAATTGTTTGAGAGCTACGCTCGCAAGCTTCGTAAAAATCCTTGGGGCTATGTTTAGCCCGAATGGCATGGCTCCGAAGGCGTATAGTCTTCGCTGTAGCCTGAACCCTAGGTAGGGGGAGAGTCGATGGCTAATTGGAATGTGCCAGTAGGCATCTGACAAGTCTATAGAGACGGAATATGCCCTCTTGGGCAGTAAGGTCCTTATGTGTTGCAGTGTTAGCATTTTGAATTTGCAATTCACTATGAACTTGTTAAGTGGCGACAAGTCCAGAATGACTCTGAGCTTTTCCGAGTCTTTCTTGGGAACACAAAACAGCCTCCCTTAGAAATTGATGGGCTTCACCCTTTTTCTCCAACCGTTCTTGAACGTACTCCTCCATAACGGGGGTGGAGTGTTGGAAAAAACCGAAGGTACGGGGGTGGAGTGCTGTACCAGCTCCCGCCCAATCCATTCTTGAGTAGGCTGTGGGCCCAGGGATCGAAGGTCCACCGATCCCGAAATTTCAGAAGTCTCCCTCCTACCGGTATCACCTCACTTGGACTGCCGTCCTGAGGTCTTGCCTTCCTGACCACGACCACCCCTGAATCCCCTTCCCCTTGAGGGGCGTCTAGACGAGCCTCTGGCTGCTCCTCTAGGCTTTGCTCGGAAGGAAGTAGACTGCCCTTCGAACGCTGGGGTGAATGCCGTGGACTGTGTCGACACGGCCTGGGGTACCCACTGAAAGGTGGTCGGGGTTTGTGCCACGATCTGGGGCACTGGGGGCAATGGCAATTGCAGTTGCTGTTGCTGTCTAAGAGGCTTGGCTGGCCGAGACGGTAGCCTAGTCCTCATAGTCTTCCTCTTTGGTTGAGGACCCTCATCCGGGGAAGACTTTCTTTTGATAGCCAGGTCCCACTTCTGGAGAAGGTTTCTATTCTCCAAGGTGGCTTTATCAAAAACTTCTTTGACCAAGTCGGTAGGGAAAAAGGTCTTTTCCCCAAATGTTGGAGGAGATTAGTTTCTTTAGCTCGTGCCTCACTGTAGCCGAGGTAAACACGAACTCCCTACAAGCTCTCCTTGCCTTGACGAAGCCATAAAGGTCCTTCGTCACTGTGGCCAGATGAGGCTTGGCCACTACCATGAACATTTCATGGACCTTGGGGTCACTTGCCATCGTCTCGAGATTAGTCTGAAGAGACATTGAGGCAGTCAGTCTTTCTTTTGTATCGAGCTCACTTCGCAAAAGAAAGTCAGACAGCTTAGGGGGGTCCTTGCCGAACTGACGTCCGGCAATATCAGCCTCCAACTTTCCACTTAGAACGTAAGATGGACGTCCTTCCAATCTTTGTGGTCCATAGGCAGGGCCAGCGACAAGGGTTTACACTCCTCTAGGGAGGGGCAAGACTTGCCGGCCTCGATTGCTTTTAGTACAGCCAGAAACCCTTTCTGTAAAAAGGGGGAAGGCTCTAGTAGGCGAGGACACAAAGGAAGGGAGCTTCTTATTCAATGCAGCTACCTTTGAGTTAGAGAAGCCCCTCTCTTTCATCGAAGATGAAAGTAGAGCTTGAGCCTTAGCATGGTCATCACTATGACCTCCTTCGGCTCTGCCTCCTCCTTTGAAGCTGGTTCCTTCCTCAGCCGGACATAACAGTCCGGATATGGTGCCTTGCTGGGCCAGAATTCCACCCTCCAGGGGAACTGAGCCCAGCATATCCGAGATGACGATCTTTCCAGTCGTCATCGACATGTGCTCAGCATACCTCCATGGGTTAGCATCCGAGCACAAAGGAAGGTCTTTCACATTGAGCTTTTCTGGGGCCCATGTGATTCTGCAAGGCACTGCATTCGCAGTTCCATTGCAGCCGCCTTCTCCTGATTCTCCTTCTGCATTTGTTGGATCATTCCAACAATAGAAGAGAGGGCCTGTCCCAGCTCTACTGGGAGACCGGCCGATGTAGAGGGACTTGAACTTCATCCTGGGCTTCTGCAAGGAGGTCTTCCTCCTGACACCCGTCCACATCAGATATCCTGTCATTTAGCTGGATGTCTTGCATCGCGACCGCGACTTCAGCATCCACCTGGATCTGAACTTAGGGGATCTCCTCTTGAGGCTGGGGAATCACTGCCTCAGCTGATGCCTTAGGGAAAAGATACGCCCTCATCTTCTCACTTGGAAGATAAGGGCCAGAAGTGTACTTTTGGAAGCCCCTTACCCAGGTACGAAGCTTCTTCCTAGCTATTTAAATGTCTCATTAATCAGGTTAGTGCACACAGTACATACCTGAGGGTCCCAATACCGGAGATCATCCTTGGAGACAGCGTATGCTGCGTGTCTCCTACAAAACTCATGTCCGCAGAGGTTCTTGCTGCTAACATTGCAGAAAGCACTTCCCCACTTCGGAGTGTCCTTCTGTAAAGAGAAGAAATTTCCATGAGTATCAAGTGAACTATGTATCACTGGATATGCATAGTATAGCATAACAATTCATAAATGAAAGACACACACTTGTGTTTCCCTCACAACCCATTGTTGCAGCCTTCCAGATAATAAAATCAAAAATGGTTTATCTCTACTAGAGTAACCAATGCAAGGTTTCCATAGGAAACAGGTGGAGCTCACACCTAGGCAATGATTTTAAAAATCCTGGATAATAGACGGGGAAGAACTCTGCTTCCTGTCTGAGGGCAACAGCAAAGGGCTGTGTAAGAAAACACAATAGTGTTAGAAGATACAGTGCTGTACCTAAACTTTTACTATAGTTTTCTTCTTACTGTATATGCTATACAGAAGAATACTAGTACAGTATAGGAGGATGTGTGCCGGCCTGCCTTTGCCGGCCGGCACACACCACAATTAGCTTTAAAGTATACTACTTAACAGCTATAGGGCGGCAGCCCTCTGGTTCAAATGCCTGTGCCGGCGGCAGCAGCTGCCGGCCAGCAACAGCCAGTGTTGGCCGGCAATGATTGCCGGCCAGCAACTACACAAGGTAGTACCCAGCTGCCGGCCACACTCTTGGTGACCGGCAGACAAGGACTGACATAAGCCGGCCGGCAAAGGTACAAGACCGATGCCAGCCGGCAGCAAAAGAACCAGAAGACTACCCCTGCCCGGACAGGTACAGCACTAGAAGAAAATAGAATGGATGCCGGGATAAGAGTGTACACAACCCCCCCAGCCCGGCAACCGAAAGAGTGCATATAAGGAAGGGGAGAAACTTAATTCAGGCTTCCTTGACCAATGCCGTCCGGCTCTGCCGGCAGGCATGGATGAGGGACCAAGAGAGGTCCGGGCAGCACTCGAAAACATAAGACCCTTGCCGTCCAGCGTCTCTGCCGGCCGGCAATGGGCTTAGTCAATCCAAATCCCAACCTATACTAGGTCCAGAAGTAGAATGACAAATGGTACAGTAATACCCCTGCCGGCCAGCTCTGCCGGCCGGCAAGGTACAGTACAGTAATGGCTAGGCCATTACGGAGATAGAGGGGGAAGGGACAAGAGGGTCCTGCCAACCTTGCTTTAGTGACAGATCACCCGTAGCCAAGAACTCTGTCTTAGCCTAAGGGAGATCTAAGGGAAAGGGCCAGCGCAGTAGTATAATACCTGCCAGCTTCCAGAGCACCAAAGCAAGGAAGGCGTTGCAACTCCCAAGGGAAGATTTATCCTCCCCGAGAACAGCAACAGGACTTAGTCTGGTCGATCACACAAGAAGGAATCATAACTACAGAAACCTTCGACAGTGACCTAAGGGAGCTCAGCTCCCTTTGTAAGTGTTAGGTCAGAGAGGGAGACTCTGCCCCAAGCCAAACAACACGGACTCAGACTAAAAACTCTGTTGTTCTGACCCTCTTTGAACCAGACTCTGCTGGAACAGGAAGGTACAGTAACACCCTAGTATAGTTTTATCGAAAATAAATTCGGAAAAAACCACTTAGGGATAAGCCCAAGGCTTAAACAGAGGGAAAGGGATTGCATACCTTCTCCGAAGAAAAGAAAGCAACCGGGGAGTATGATAAAGTATACTAAGGCTCCATAAGCAATTAGCCTAGGCACCAAGAGAATCGATTACCTAATTCACCGAAACTCTCACGTATACAATCTTGGAAATATTCCACACAGTCTAACATGTATAAAATATAGCCTAAAGCTTCAATAAAATTTTAATTACACTCGGAAAAACCATAATCATGCATTAAGTACTAGGACCAAACGACTAGGCTACATGGCCTAGCGTAGGCCAGAATGGCGAATACTTCGCCAAATAATACTAAGCACGAAAGGAAATCCTATGTAAAGCTAAATAGCTAAATTTTATTAAGCAAAACAACCAGGAATGTCACTCTGACTAACTAATTTATACCTAGCGAGTGACAGTGTCCAGGACACCTCTGGTAGGCTACGGCTCTTGTATCAAAGATTAATCCTATTAATCACTCAAAATTTTACCAAGAGCCTACATTTATACATAACAGACACTATACTCAACTTATCCGAGGTCAACGAAGACGAAGAAGCCATGAAAAGCTGAATAAATCCAAGATTTGCGAGAAAAACAGGAAAAAACACCGAGTTGTTAAGCTACGCAAAAAGGAATACAGATGGCGCCAGGATTGGCGCCAGGCACGCATACGAATCGGGGGATAGGGAAGCCTTGGGAGCGGCTCCCCTTTTTCTTTCCCGAATTCGTATCTCGTCAATCTCCCTCCTACGAGACGAATCTCTGTTCAGGTCGTAGATTGCCATGTGACGTGTCTAGAATACGTCCTCTGATATGTCGCGATATCCCTTTCACGAGGGATACTCGCTCCAGGAGTTAGAATTCTGGTACCTTAAGGTAAATTCTCTGGGAATATCGCCGTAGTTGTAATATACCCTAGGAAGCTACCCTATAGGAACTTCCATCAGGACGACATGGCTTGAGCCCAAAAATATATATATATATATGTGTGTGTGTGTGTGTGTGTGTGTGTGTATTGTATCTTCCTTTTCATACAAAATTTATTTGATAGATTTCATTATTTTACAATGTGCATTAACCAGTCACATCTTCTAAATTCAAAGATTCGGCCGAGACTTCCACCAACACAGCAGTCCACAGAAAACACGCAAAGTGTGCAACCGACCACACTCAGATCACCTGGGGCAGGCAATTATCTCCTATCATACACGAACAGTCTTGCTGAATAGGGGTAGATACATAAAGGAGAAACATGGCTGATTTGTTGGACAACACTACCTGGTATTACAGTGACCTGTCGGGAACTGACAAAGTGTTCGTGCAAGAAGGGTTGCAAATATAAACAGCACTACCCTGCACATCATTCTGCATCTGCGTATGTGAACAGTAGCAGCTGGAATACCAATATCATGGTTTGAACATTGTGGTGTATAGCTTATGTAATGAAAAATAGACATTCTGGAGGCCAGCTTGAAAAAAAAGTAACATTTTGAAAAAAGAAAATGTCACTTTGCTTTATAAACAATAAAATCTCAAAAAATATGTCATTTTGATTTATAAACATTGAAATCCACCTCGGTAAGCTTGAAAACATAGGAATACATATGTAGATCTACCAAATTGGACAACTATAAATACTTCTAAGCAAAACATTAACTTTGGGCAGTTAATTTGGCGGCTACCAGCCAATATACCAGATTTGATCACTATCACTTGGAGAACAAGTATGTCAAATTTTATGATTGCATCATCTTTTGTCCTATTCCTCTCAAAACTTGCTGCTATCTCCTTACAATAAGTCCCAAGGACCTCATTCTTTCCTTACGGCAACAGAAGCAAAATTGAGTTGTAACGGAGACTGTCCATTATTATTATTATTATTACTATCCAAGCTACAACCCTAGTTGGAAAAGCAAGATGCTATAAGCCCAGGGGCTCCAACAGGGAAAAATAGCCCAGTGAGGAAAGGAAATAAGGAAATAAATAAATGAAGAGAACAAATTAACAATAAATCATTCTAAAATAAGAAACAACGTCAAAACAGACATGTCATATATAAACTATCAACAACATCAAAAACAAATATGTCATAAATAAACTATAAAAAGACAATGTCCGCCTGGTCAACAAAAAAGCATTTGCTCCAACTTTGAACTTTTGAAGTTCTACTGATTCAACCACCTGATTAGGAAGATCATTCCACAACTTGGTCAAAGTTGGAATAAAACTTCTAGAGTACTGCGTAGTATTGGGCCTCGTGATGGAGAAGGCCTGGCTATTAGAATTAACTGCCTGCCTAGTATTACGAACAGGATAGAATTGTCCAGGGAGATCTGAATGTAAAGGATGGTCAGAGTTGTGAAAAATCTTATGCAACATGCATAATGAACTAATTGAACGACGGTGCCAGAGATTAATATCTAGATCAGGAATAAGAAATTTAATAGACCGTAAGTTTCTGTCCAACAAATTAAGATGAGAATCAGCAGCTGAAGACCAGACAGGAGAACAATACTCAAAACAAGGTAGAATGAAAGAATTAAAACACTTCTTCAGAATACATTGATCACCGAAAATCTTGAAAGACTTTCTCAATAAGCCTATTTTTTGTGAAATTGAAGAAGACACAGACCTTATATGTTTCTCAAAAGTAAATTTACTGTCGAGAATCACACCTAAAATTTTGAAAGAGTCATACATATTTAAAGAAACATTATCAATACTGAGATCCGGATGTTGAGGAACCACCGTCCTTGACCTACTTACAATCATACTTTGAGTTTTGTTAGGATTCAACTTCATACCCCATAATTTGCACCATGCACTAATTCTAGCTAAATCTCTATTAAGGGATTCACCAACCCCAGATCTACATTCAGGGGATGGAATTGATGCAAAGAGAGTAGCATCATCTGCATATGCAACAAGCTTGTTTTCTAGGCCAAACCACATGTCATGTGTATATAGTATAAAAAGTAATGGGCCAAGAACACTACCCTGTGGAACACCGGATATCACATTCCTATAATCACTATGGTGCCCATCAACAACAACTCTTTGAGATCTATTACTTAAAAAATCAATAATAATGCTAAGAAACGACCCACCCACTCCCAACTGTTTCAGTTTGAAAACAAGGGCCTCATAATTAACACGGTCAAAGGCAGCACTAAAATCAAGGCCAATCATACGAACTTCCCGACCACAATCAAGGGATTTCTGTACAGCATTGGAGATTGTAAGAAGGGCATCACATGCTCCAAGGCCTTTACGAAAACCAAATTGCAAACTAGGGAGTAGATGATTACCTTCAGCAAACCTATCAAGACGTTTTGCCAGAAGACGTTCAAAAACTTTGGATAATATGGGAGTTATGGAAATTGGGCGGTAATCAGTGGGACTTGAGCTACCACAAACACATTTACATAGAGGAGTAACATTACCAATTCTCCAACTAGTGCTAAAAGCTCCTCTTCTTGCTAACTTGCGCAAAATAACAGATAACTTTGGAGCTAAGAAATCTGCTGTCTTTATAAAAAACAAAGGAAAAATACCATTTGGGTCTACACCTCCATAAGCATCAAGGTCCATCAACAGAGCTTTAATCTCACGAGATCGAAAAGCTAAACTAGTTAGTTTAGCCTCAGGAAAACAGGAATGAGGAAGTTCAAGTTTTTCATTACTCTGTTTACTGTCAAAAACATCAGCCAAAAGGGTTGCCTTTTCCTTTGGACAGTGAGTGACTGAGCCATCTGGTTTAAGTAAAGGAGGAACTGTTGCATCTACACCAAAGAGTGCAGATTTGAGGGTAGACCACCATTTATGTTTCTGAGTTGTACCAGAAAGTGTTTCTTTTATGGTTAAATTGTACTCCTTTTCAGTTGAGGCATAAACTCTCTGAGCAAAAGCTCGAAGCTGAGTATAGTTGTTCCAGGTCAAATCTGATCTGTTACCCTTCCAAAGTTGATAGGCCTCCTGCTTCTCCAAAAAAGCACGTCTACAATCATAATTGAACCGCGGTTTGTCCTTCACTCGGTACCTTAGCACACGAGAAGGGATACGCCTATCAATTATGTTGACTAGATTCTCATTCAAAGGGACAACAGGATCTACACTATTATATAATTGTGACCAATTCAAGCACAAAAGATCATGTAAAATCCCATTCCAGTCTGCTTTGGATTTCATATAAATTTTACAAGAATATGATATATCAGGGACAGGCTGCTCAGTCTTCACTAATAATGAAATCAAGGCATGATCAGATGTCCCGACTGGAGAACCAACCTTACCAGTTATAACGCCAGGGGAGTCAGTGTATACGAGGTCCAAGCAATTACCAAACCTGTGAGTAGCTTCATTTATGATTTGCTCACAGCCTGATTCAGAAGCAAAGTCTAAAGCTCTTAAGCCATGGCGATCGGTAGGAGAGATAGAACTTAACCACTCCCTATGGTGAGCATTAAAATAACCAACAAAGACAAAAGAAGCCTTTCTATCATCTTCTTGTATCTTAGCCATAATGGTAAGAAGACAATCGAAGATAGAATCATCCATGTCTGGATTCCGGTAGATCGAACATAAATAAAACTTGTTATGCCTGCCACAAACTTTTATTACCTGAATCTCATGACATCCACATTGATAGCAGGACTTATGAGAAGCAGGGTACTCGGTCCTAATATACACCGCCATTCCCCTGGCCCTAGGGATGGCATCACGTTTCAACATTATTGGCTTCTTAAAACCAGTTATAAGGAGCTCAGATGAGTGCCTCATATTAGAAACCAAAGTTTCTGAGCACAAAAGAATATCATACTGTCTGGACGCAACTGTAAGGTCTTGGATATTTGCATGAAGACCACGAATATTGCAATACAGAAGACGACATTGACGAAATCTAGGACGTACTGGTCCCGGATTTCGCTCAATGTCTCCAGACAGCATAAGAATTAATAAAAATAAAAAAGAGACATCATACTTAAAAACTAGATTAACAAGAATTATAACAAAAACAATACGTACAGAATTATAAACAAAGTGATTGATGATACCCATAGACTATAGTAAAAAGTCGGAAAAACTGGTCAACATGGAGGAGCCGATACACCATACAAGGCTAAATACCCTCCAGGATAGCCACTTCAACTGAAGGGAGGACAGTAAGGATGGTTTTGAGAAGAAAAAGAATCAGAAAAAGGAAAAGACAACCTCTTGATAAACCACCAGGCATCCATGGCCCTTCTATTAAGCCTGCCCAACACACCATTTCAAAAAAACAAGAGGAAGAAAAAAAAAATAAGATAGAATAGTGTGCCTGAGTGTACCCTCAAGCAAGAGAACTCCAACCCAAGACAGTGGAAGACCATGGTACAGAGGCTATGGCACTACCCAAGACTAGAGAACAGTGGTTTAATATTGGAGTGTCCTTCTCCTAGAAGAGCTGCTTACCACAGCTAAAGAGTCTCTTCTACCCTTACCAAGAGGAAAGTACACTGAACAAATTGCAGTACAGAAATTAACCCCTTGGGTGAAGAAGTTAAGTATCTCATTGTTGTCAGATGTATGAGGAAAGACGAGAATATGTAAAGAATAGGCCAAACTATTCTGTGTAAGTGTAGGCAAAGAAAAAATAAGCCGTGACCAGAGAGAGGGATCCAATGCATTACTGTCTGGCCAGTCAAAGGATCCAATACCTCTCTAGTGGTAGTATCTCAACGGGCGGCTGGTGCCCTGGCCAACCTACTACCCCTATGAGAAAGCCATCAGTTAGTGGCATGGAAGCTAAGGCTGCTACCTGCAAGGCTTTTTCTCTCAAGAGAAAGGCGCTCTAGAGGGTACCCCTCTATTCATAGCATGTATCATAGGATGCGGTTGTTTAGCTTTATAAACAAACCGATATATAAAGGTTAAAGGTGTCTGGTTTCAGTTCCAGTTTCACCAGAATAGATGATCACCAGAACGTCAGCTGGGCAAGCCCAAGCACTCACTGTGGAGCACAACCACAGCAGTGGCTTACCCAGTAAACAGATTAAACTCACGGTCCCAGGCAGGGAACGATCTTCTGCCATGCGAATGCTAGGCAAACATGTTACTACTATACTGGCCAGTAAAAAAACACATTTAGATCTAGAACTACGGGTCATTACTGGATGAGTGCCCAAACAGGAAAAATTATACACAATTTATATATTGCAAATATTTACCTATATGGACAGTATATACACATACACACACACACACACACACATATATATATATATATATATATATATATATATATATATATACACACACATATATTACTTCGGCTGGCGAATTACGTAAACTCCCAAGCTCCAAACTCACCTGCCTATTTTTCAATTTTTTACATAAATCTGTTACACTTGAAAAATACCCGAGCTCTGTGAATATTACGCAACTCCCAGATGGCAATTCATATGACCACTGATTATCCAAAGGTCTCTTATGTTACTTAAAACAAAACTAGGTGATTACTTAAGTGAACTATTCAAAAACTAGCCTCCTGCTTCGGTTCTTAGTCAGGAAATGTGAGCAAAGCACCGAGAAAAAATATTGGTGATTAAAATAATACACACTTTACAAAAATAAATATATTCGATAAAAATTTAACAGCAATTCACAAGAATTAACACCAAAAAAAAATAATTCACTCGAAATATTGAATCTGAACTAAACCTTAGACTAAGAAAAAAGAAAGACACTGAAAAAAATATACAATCACTTGTTTCACTGGAAATTAATTTTATAAAAAATATCTAATTTTGACAATTAATGAAAAGAGTTAAACTTTAACACTCTAATGAACATACAATAATTAAATTTGCAAATATGTAATTGTTACTCTTACGTCTTTCGGTTCACACAAGGTTACAGAACGGTTAACAGGGCTACCAAGCTAAAGTTGCCAACTTGTCAAGTCGAGGACGGGTACCAACGTAACTCTCAGCTAACTCCGCCCTCCTTCCTCTCGTGACAATAAAAAAAAAAAAAAAACTTTGTTCGGGAATTTTCACGTCTTTTCTAGCCACGTGGAAACATAAAAACATTACGTAATCCCTCGTGCTCATACCTCGTGTGTCATACAGCATACCTATAGTTACATAAAACTTCAGAACATAACTACATTAAATAAAAAGTTAATTCTTTAAAAAATAATGCAAATTTACATATACTGAATTGAATGAAAATACAATTAAATGAATGACGAAAGTATTATGTAATCTGCATACATTAATTAAACCTACGAGAGTGGAACTTACCTTACGAGCTAGCTATACATCTCTTAAATACACAAATAAAACATTTACTCTTATACTAGACCAGCTTTGCAAGTATATATATATATATATATATATATATATATATATATATATATATATGTTTATGTATATATATACATATAATATGAATATATGTATATATACATATACATATATATATACATATATATATATATATATATATATATCTATACATATATATATATGTATATATATATATATACATATATATATATATATATATATATATATATATATATATATATATATTTACGAAGCTGGTCTAGCATGAGAATAGATTATTTTGTTCACGTATTTCATTTGTGTATTTAAGAGATGTATAGCCAGCTCGTAAGGTGGGTTCCACGTATGTAGGATTACGGAAATGTATATAAATTACATAAGACTGTCGTCATTCATTTAGTTATGTTTTCATTCAGTTCTGTATATGTAAATTTAGGTTATTTTAAAGAATTTAATTTTTATTTCACATAGTTTTGTTACAAAGTCTCATGTAATCTTGTTTAAATGTATGCTGTATGACACACATGAGGTATAAAACGATAGGGATTGTATCATGTTTCCCCGTGGTTGGAAAATGCATGAAGGTTCTTGACTAAACTTACTCTTTTTTTCCAATATTATGAGAGGAGGTGGACGGAGTTAGCTGAGAGGGTTGCCATCGTCAGGCAACAATAGAACCATACTTCAAGCAGCCAAGTTGGCAACATTGACGCCGCAAGAGCCCATGCCCCACGCTTCAAGAGTGACTTAGGATGACATACAGTATAAGGGCCTATCACTGTTTTGGAGAGAGAGATCCAGCCTGACATTCCATCAGAGCCATATGTCTGACAACATCTATCTACCCACTAAGTGTTTTCTCTCAAACGTGTATAGTGCTTTAAAACATTGGTTGTATTGAGTGTTTAATTTGAAACATGTGAAGTGCATTTATTTTGGGTTAACCGTTCTGTAACCTTGTGTGAGCCCAAAGGTCGTAACAATAACAATTACGTATATGTAGAGGTGTAATTATGGTTAATTTTCTATGGTGTTAAAGTGTCATTCTTTTATTAATTGTAAAAATTAAATATTTTCATATATTAATTTCTAGTGCAACAAGTGATTATATTATTCATGAAGTGTCATTTTGTCTTAGTCTAAGGTCTAGTTCAGATTTAAATTTCAAGTGATTTATTTTTGGTATTACTGTTGGATTGTTTTTATAGAATATATTCATATTTTTGTAAAGAGCGTATTATTTCGATCACCAATAATTATTTCAGTGCCTTGCTCATATCCCTGTCTTAGAACCGAAGTAACAGGTTGGTTTTAGAATAGTTCCCGTTAAAATTAACGTACTCACCCAGTTTTGTTTTGAGTGTGAAGTAAAGAGACCTTTAGATATTCAGTGTTCATGTACATTAACGTCTGGGAGTTGCGTATTATTCTCAGAGCTCAGAGATATTCTCGTTTGTATCAGACCTAAGTAATATAAAGTAGGTGAGTTTGTAACTCGGGAGTTTGCGTAATTCGCTAGTCGTAATAATATGTGTGTGCGTGCACGTGAGCGTGTATGGAGAAAGGTTACATAAAGGAATTATTGTCGGAATTATGTTAAAATTACATTCTTATGCTTATTGACTCGAAAAACAAATCACCCAAGAATCCAGCAGAACTTTGAAGATATTAATCTTCCAGCCTATGTTATTTAAGCTCTCAACCAGATAACTATCAATAGAAAATATTATTAATTATTATTATTGATACTAGCTAAGCTACAATCACAGTTGGAAAAGCACGAAACAAGGACACAAATGATCCGCAAAAGAAGCAATGAACAATTAAAATTAGTTTTTTTTAAGAACTGTAACAACACCAAATCAGATCCCTAAAATATAAAGTACAAAAACTTCAAAATAGTGTGCACGAGTGTACCATCAAGCAAGAGAATCTACCCCTAGACAGAGAAAGGCTATGGTACAGAGGCTATGGCACTACCCAAGAGTAGAGAACAATTGTTTGAATTTGTAGTGTCCTTCTCCTAGAAGAGCTGCTTACCATCACTAAATAGTCTCTCCTACGCTTACCAAGAAGAAAGTAACCACTGAACAATTACATTCCAGTAATTAACCCCTTAAGCGAAGAAGAATTGTTTGGTAATCTAGGTGTTGCCAGGTGTATGAGAATAGAGGAGAATGTGAAGAGAATAGGCTGGATTATTCGGTGCATGTTTAGGCAAAGGAAAAATGAGCCGTACCCAGAGAGAAGGATCCAATGTAGAACTGTCTGGCCAGTCAAAGGACCCAATAACTCTCTACTGTTAGTATTTCAACGGGTGGCTGATACCTGTTGTGGAGTGCAGTTTATTTTCCCCTATTTTGTGAGAATCTGCAATGATAGTAGGTTTCTATTCCAGCTTTAAATGGATGTCTTAGGCCCTGTCCACACTACCGGGCAGTCCCCGACGGGCAATCAGTGATACCAGACCACAATAGTTCGTAAGATTGAAGGTTAATTAGGTCAAAAGCGGGAAAACCACAGACAGGGATCTGGCATCATAAAGTGTTGCCAGATCCCTGCCTTTAGTTTTCCCGCTTCTGACGTCATCAACCCTCATTTTCACTAACTATTGTGGCCTGGTATCACTGTTTGCCCGTTGGGGACTGCCCGGTAGTGTGGACAGGGCCTTAGAAAATGTCGATGCTGTTAAAATACCAGAGAAAAATAAAGATTATAGGATTTTGGAATCGCAGAAATCTTTTTGAAAACTCCACACGCATTCCACTGAAATTCAGTATTAGGTTTAATTATAATGTCATTATGCAAATTAGGTATGAAAGTTTTTCAATATTTTCCTTTTGACCAGTATTCAAGATATATAAGTAGAATATTAAATTTCCAAATATGTTAGTCCGAATTAACGTTTTTATTACGTTATATTTTTAATGCAGATCCAAATAGATAAGCTATAGAATTAGTTATGCCTTTGGATTTATTTGTGAGGTTAGGTATCTTTAATGATGTGAATAAACTCCCAAAAACAACACTATTTTCTTCAATAGCAAAAATGCATTTTGAAGTTTCATTTAGATACAAAGATGAAGATAAGACATTAGTGATGTAAATGAACTCTACCATTTCTTCCAATAGCAAAATGCATTTTGAAAATTCATTCATATACAAAATATAAGATAAAAGATAAATGAACCCTATCATTTATTTCAATATCAAAATGCATTTTGAAAATTCAATCATATACAAAATAGAAGATAAAAGATAAATGAACCCTATCATTTATTTCAATAGCAAAATGCATTTCGAAAATTCATTCATATACAAAATAGAAGATAAGAGAGAAATGAACCCTATCATTTATTTCAATAGCAAAATGCATTTTGAAAATTCATTCATATACAAAATAGAAGATAAAAGGTAAATGAACCCTATCATTTATTTCAATAGCAAAATGCATTTCGAAAATTCATTCATATACAAAATAGAAGATAAAAGATAAATGAACCCCATCATTTATTTCAATAGCAAAATGCATTTCGAAAATTTATTCATATACAAAATAGAAGATAAAAGATAAATGAACCCTATCATTTATTTCAATAGCAAAATGCATTTCGAAAATTCATTCATATACAAAATAGAAGATAAAAGATAAATGAACCCTATCATTTATTTCAATAGCAAAATGCATTTCGAAAATTCATTCATATACAAAATATAAGATAAAAGATAAATGAACCCTATCATTTCAAAAATATAAGATAAAAGATAAATGAACTCTATCATTTATTTCAATAGCAAAATGCATTTCGAAAATTCATTCATATACAAAATAGAAGATAAGAGAGAAATGAACCCTATCATTTATTTCAATAGCAAAATGCATTTCGAAAATTCATTCATATACAAAATAGAAGATAAGAGAGAAATTAACCCTATCATTTATTTCAATAGCAAAATGCATTTTGAAAATTCATTCATATACAAAATATAAGATAAAAGATAAATGAACCCTATCATTTATTTCAATAGCAAAATGCATTTCGAAAATTCATTCATATACAAAATAGAAGATAAGAGAGAAATGAACCCTATCATTTATTTCAATAGCAAAATGCATTTCGAATATTCATTCATATACAAAATAGAAGATAAAAGATAAATGAACCCTATCATTTATTTCAATAGCAAAATGCATTTTGAAAATTCATTCATATACAAAATATAAGATAAAAGATAAATGAACCCTATCATTTATTTCAATAGCAAAATGCATTTCGAAAATTCATTCATATACAAAATATAAGATAAAAGATAAATGAACCCTATCATTTATTTCAATAGCAAAATGCATTTCGAAAATTCATTCATATACAAAATAGAAGATAAGAGAGAAATGAACCCTATCATTTATTTCAATAGCAAAATGCATTTCGAAAATTCATTCATATACAAAATAGAAGATAAGAGAGAAATGAACCCTATCATTTATTTCAATAGCAAAATGCATTTCGAAAATTCATTCATATACAAAATAGAAGATAAGAGAGAAATGAAATCTATAATTTATTTCAATATCAACCTAAAATGGATAAAACATCCAAATTCGTGTATTATTATTATTATTATTTTTTTTTTTTTTTTTTTTTTTTTTTTTTTTTTTTTTTTTTTTTTTTTTTTTTTTTTTTTTTTTTTAGTAATCAATCAGTGTCATTCGCGCCAAAGGAAACCTAATAACCCACTTCGCAGCCCACACAAGAATAATTACCAAATCAGAGGTTAATTGCATCTGTTCTTTAAGCATAACGACACTCTGTAATTACACCCACAGGCATCACCCACCCTACAAAGACCTCGAATAATTACATCTCATTTTTCCACCACGTGACCAGCATCTGACGACACCCCGGATAAGGAGAATTTGCTGAAAATTTCGCAATTTACATCAGAGTCGAGTTAAAATTCCTTTGTATCATTAGATTAGGTTAAACTACCTCATTTTGGTAGTAATTAAGTTGAACATGAAACGCTGAAGACTAACCGAAGTTTCTTATAACAGACCTATAGTCCATTTCTATTAGCGATGCATATTTGCACCGACTCGCAGCGGTGCCCTTTTAGCTCGGAAAAGTTTCCGGATCGCTGATTGGTTGGACGAGATAATTCCAACCAATCAGCGATCACGAAACTTTTCCGAGCTAAAAGGGCATTTCTTTTAGCGATGCATATTTGCACCGCTGCGGTGCCCTTTTAGCTCGGAAAAGTTTCCGGATCGCTGATTGGTTGGACAAGATAATTCTAACCAATCAGCGATCAGGAAACTTTTCCGAGCTAAAAGGGCATTTCTTTTAGCGATGCATATTTGCACCGCTGCGGTGCCCTTTTAGCTCGGAAAAGTTTCCGGATCGCTGATAGGTTGGACGAGATAATTCCAACCAATCAGCGATCACGAAACTTTTCCGAGCTAAAAGGGCACCGCTGCGAGTCGGTGCAAATATGCATCGCTAAAAGAAATGGACTATAGGTCTGTTATAATTCCAACCAATCAGCGATCAGGAAACTTTTCCGAGCTAAAAGGGCACCGCTGCGAGTCGGTGCAAATATGCATCGCTAAAAGAAATGGACTAAAGGTCTGTTATAATTCCAACCAATCAGCGATCACGAAACTTTTCCGAGCTAAAAGGGCACCGCTGCGAGTCGGTGCAAATATGCATCGCTAAAAGAAATGGACTATAGGTCTGTTATAATTCCAACCAATCAGCGATCAGGAAACTTTTCCGAGCTAAAAGGGCACCGCTGCGAGTCGGTGCAAATATGCATCGCTAAAAGAAATGGACTAAAGGTCTGTTATAATTCCAACCAATCAGCGATCAGGAAACTTTTCCGAGCTAAAAGGGCACCGCTGCGAGTCGGTGCAAATATGCATCGCTAAAAGAAATGGACTAAAGGTCTGTTATAATTCCAACCAATCAGCGATCAGGAAACTTTTCCGAGCTAAAAGGGCACCGCTGCGAGTCGGTGCAAATATGCATCGCTAAAAGAAATGGACTAAAGGTCTGTTATAATTCCAACCAATCAGCGATCAGGAAACTTTTCCGAGCTAAAAGGGCACCGCTGCGAGTCGGTGCAAATATGCATCGCTAAAAGAAATGGACTAAAGGTCTGTTATAATTCCAACCAATCAGCGATCAGGAAACTTTTCCGAGCTAAAAGGGCACCGCTGCGAGTCGGTGCAAATATGCATCGCTAAAAGAAATGGACTATAGGTCTGTTATAATTCCAACCAATCAGCGATCAGGAAACTTTTCCGAGCTAAAAGGGCACCGCTGCGAGTCGGTGCAAATATGCATCGCTAAAAGAAATGGACTATAGGTCTGTTATAATTCCAACCAATCAGCGATCACGAAACTTTTCCGAGCTAAAAGGGCACCGCTGCGAGTCGGTGCAAATATGCATCGCTAAAAGAAATGGACTAAAGGTCTGTTATAATTCCAACCAATCAGCGATCAGGAAACTTTTCCGAGCTAAAAGGGCACCGCTGCGAGTCGGTGCAAATATGCATCGCTAAAAGAAATGGACTAAAGGTCTGTTATAATTCCAACCAATCAGCGATCAGGAAACTTTTCCGAGCTAAAAGGGCACCGCTGCGAGTCGGTGCAAATATGCATCGCTAAAAGAAATGGACTAAAGGTCTGTTATAATTCCAACCAATCAGCGATCAGGAAACTTTTCCGAGCTAAAAGGGCACCGCTGCGAGTCGGTGCAAATATGCATCGCTAAAAGAAATGGACTAAAGGTCTGTTATAATTCCAACCAATCAGCGATCACGAAACTTTTCCGAGCTAAAAGGGCACCGCTGCGAGTCGGTGCAAATATGCATCGCTAAAAGAAATGGACTATAGGTCTGTTATAATTCCAACCAATCAGCGATCAGGAAACTTTTCCGAGCTAAAAGGGCACCGCTGCGAGTCGGTGCAAATATGCATCGCTAAAAGAAATGGACTAAAGGTCTGTTATAATTCCAACCAATCAGCGATCAGGAAACTTTTCCGAGCTAAAAGGGCACCGCTGCGAGTCGGTGCAAATATGCATCGCTAAAAGAAATGGACTATAGGTCTGTTATAATTCCAACCAATCAGCGATCACGAAACTTTTCCGAGCTAAAAGGGCACCGCTGCGAGTCGGTGCAAATATGCATCGCTAAAAGAAATGGACTAAAGGTCTGTTATAATTCCAACCAATCAGCGATCAGGAAACTTTTCCGAGCTAAAAGGGCACCGCTGCGAGTCGGTGCAAATATGCATCGCTAAAAGAAATGGACTATAGGTCTGTTATAATTCCAACCAATCAGCGATCACGAAACTTTTCCGAGCTAAAAGGGCACCGCTGCGAGTCGGTGCAAATATGCATCGCTAAAAGAAATGGACTATAGGTCTGTTATAATTCCAACCAATCAGCGATCACGAAACTTTTCCGAGCTAAAAGGGCACCGCTGCGAGTCGGTGCAAATATGCATCGCTAAAAGAAATGGACTATAGGTCTGTTATAATTCCAACCAATCAGCGATCAGGAAACTTTTCCGAGCTAAAAGGGCACCGCTGCGAGTCGGTGCAAATATGCATCGCTAAAAGAAATGGACTAAAGGTCTGTTATAATTCCAACCAATCAGCGATCAGGAAACTTTTCCGAGCTAAAAGGGCACCGCTGCGAGTCGGTGCAAATATGCATCGCTAAAAGAAATGGACTATAGGTCTGTTATAATTCCAACCAATCAGCGATCACGAAACTTTTCCGAGCTAAAAGGGCACCGCTGCGAGTCGGTGCAAATATGCATCGCTAAAAGCAATGGACTATAGTTGGAAAGTGAAGATCCAATTCCGAGAGTTAGCATGCAAGCAATAAACATCCTCGTAATGATTAACTCCATTATAGAGAATCATAAAATTTTTCCTTTATGAAAGGTTTTGAAGCCGATACAGATTCCCCACTTGTCATTAGAAAAGCAAATAAACTTAAATACTATGTTCAATATAGTTCGTGAAAAGGGACCAAGTGTGTGTCTATAGATAGTTAGATATATATATATATATATATATATATATATATATATATATATATATATATATATATATATTATATATATATATATATATATATATATATATATATATATATAATACAGAATAGGATAAAAACCGCCTTGGGGGAATGAAGGGAGGTAGCGGGGGAGTGATATGAGATTAAAAATACTAATCAAGTTGAAATTTAAGATCTATAGCACGGTAATAACATCAGTGGTAAGCCCAGTGCCCAAGTTAAAACCAATATATATATATATATATATATATATATATATATATATATATATATATATATATATATATGTTATTTTAGTTCTTATGTAGTTTGCATTAGAGAGAGAGAGAGAGAGAGAGAGAGAGAGAGAGAGAGAGAGAGAGAGAGAGAGAGAGAGAGAGAGAGAGAGAGAGAGAGAGAAATTGGATTTAGGATTTATGAATTTGAGCCAGAAGGCAGGCACTGAGGCTGCCTCCTACGAGGCTATTCAGCGCCCATGTGCAACCGAGGAAACCCCCCAGTTAAGTGATGGAAGATGGAAGAAAGGAAAGAAGCAGAGATGGTGGTGAATTTTGATGGAAGGTTAAAATGAGAGTTTCTGTCCTATATAATAGTTCGGACCTGATAATTGTCTTATAGATATTCATTATGAGTTTTAATAGCATTCATATGTATAAAACAACTGCAGTTATTTCACTCCATTTTCGCCATGCTTCGTTCACTGTGTATAAAACAACTCCAGTTATTTCACTCCATTTTCGCCATGCTCCGTTCACTGTGTATAAAACAACTCCAGTTATTTCACTCCATTTTCGCCATGCTTCGTTCACTATGTATAAAACAACTCCAGTTATTTCACTCCATTTTCGCCATACTTCGTTCACTATGTATAAAACAACTCCAGTTATTTCACTCCATTTTCACCATACTTCGTTCACTATGTATAAAACAACTCCAATTATTTCACTCCATTTTCGCCATACTTCGTTCACTATGTATAAAATAACTCCAGTTATTTCACTCCATTTTCGCCATGCTTCGTTCACAATGTATAAAACAACTCCAGTTATTTCACTCCATTTTCGCCATACTTCGTTCACTATGTATAAAACAACTCCAGTTATTTCACTCCATTTTCGCCATACTTCGTTCACTATGTATAAAACAACTCCAGTTATTTCACTCCATTTTCGCCATGCTTCGTTCACTATGTATAAAACAACTCCAGTTATTTCACTCCATTTTCGCCATGCTTCGTTCACTGTGTATAAAACAACTCCAGTTATTTCACTCCATTTTCGCCATACTTCGTTCACTATGTATCACTGCTTTTTTCAGTATACCCCAACTCCCTCCTCTGTTATTATTGATCCTAAGTAGTTAAAGTCATTGCTTTGTTTTAGCATAGTGAAATCTTCCACTTGAATGTTTACTTTTTCATGTTCTTCTCTACTGGTAATCGTTAGCTCTAACTTCTTATTTCATCTTCTATCTTTTCCTTTCCGTTCCTTCTTTCCATGCTAAAAACCTTCCTTGCAGTTCTTCTTTTTGTCAGCTATAATGACTAAATCCTCAGCAAGCATCAGTTCCCTCAATTTCCCCGCTGTCTTTTAATTCTGATAACAATATATCTATAATGACGTGTAACACGAAAGGACACTTATATATAGAAATAGGCTATATGTATATATATATATATATATGTGTGTATATATACATATGTATTTGAGTATATATATATATAAATATATATATATATATATATATATATATATATATATATATATATATATTTGAGTATATATATAAATATATATATACAAATATTAATACAGTATATATAAAAAACAATTAGAATAGCGCCAACGTAGCCCTGCATGTCATAAGAGGCAATTTAAAGGGATGGGACGAGGAGGCTGGGAACTCCCTCTCCTGTATTATACTCCTGTGAGACATCAAAGAGGTGGAGCTGGGGGAAGAGTGACAGCTCCCCGCACTCTAGTTTTGGGGTGTCTGAATGTGCGTGGATGTAGTACGATAGAGAGTAAAAGATGTGAGGTTGGAAGTATGTTTAGGGATAGAAGGATGGATATATTGGGTTTGTGTGAGACAAAGATAAAAGGGAAGGGTGAAGTGATATTTGGTAAAATGTCTGGTAGAGTGTCTGGGATTGAAAGGGGAAGAGCAAGAGAGGGTGTGGCTTTATTGCTGAGTAAATAGATGACAGGTAAAGTAGTGGAATGGAAGAAGATATCATCTAGGTCAGGACCCACATAAGTGGGTCCTGATCTAGGTTAATGTGGGTAAGGGTTAGGTTGGGTAGGGAATGTTGGGCTTTTGTCAGTGCGTATTGGCCAGGTTGTGAGAAAGGTGAAGAAGAGCGGAATGAGTTCTGGAATAAATTAACTAGGTGTGTAGAAGGACTGGGTAGAAGGAATTATGTAGCTGTCATGGGTGACTTAAAAGCTAGAGTGGGCGCTGGAAAGGTAGAAGGTGTTATTGGGAAGTATGACGTACCAGGTGAAAATGAGAGTGGTGAGAGACTGGTAGATATGTGTTGAGCAAGAGATGGTGATAAGTTCTAGCTTTTTCAAAAAGAAAGAGAAAAACATATATACATGGGTAAGAGTGGCAAATGGAAGAGTGGTAGAAAGGGCGTTAATGGATTATGTGTTGATAACTAAAAGAGTGTTTGGAATATTAAAATACGTGTACGTGTTTCAGGGTATGGCTAACGGGATGTCTGATCATTTTTTGGTGGAAGGAAAATTAGTTGTAGCAAAAGAATGAGGGAATATAGTAGGTGGATGTAAAAGGGAGCTAGTGAGAGTTAAAGAGCTAATAAAACCGGGGGTAAAAAATAAATATCAAGAAAGGTTGAAAATGGCATATGACAGAGTGAAAGTAAGAGAAACAGGTAATTTAGAGGAGGAGTGGAAGTTAGTAAAAGAAAATTTTGTCAAGATTGCAAGTGATGTGTGTGGCAACAAGTTTGTTGGAGGAAGCATGAGGAAGGGCAGTGAATGGTGGAATGAAGGAGTGAAGGTAAAAGTGGAAGAGAAAAAGAGGGCATTTGAAGAATGGCTGTAGAGTAATAGTGTAGAGAAGTATGAAAGATATAGAGAGAAAAATGTGGAAGTAAAGCGCAAGGTAAGTGAGGCAAAGAGGGCAGCTGACCTGAGGTGGGGTCAGGGATTGGGTCGTTCATATGAAGAGAATAAGAAATTTTGGAAAGAAGTGAAGAGAGTAAGGAAGGCTGGTTCAAGAATTGAAGAGACAGGGAAAGATGGAAATGGAAGGTTGTTAAAAGGAGAGGAGGCAAGGAAAAGGTGGGCGGAATATTTTGAAAGTTTGCCGAATGTTGAGGATAATAGGGAGGCAGATATAATTGCTGTTGCAGGTGTTGAGGTGCCGGTGATGGGAGATGAGAATGAGAGAGATTACAAGAGAGGAAGTGAGGAGAGCACTGGATGAAACTAGAGTAGGAATAGCATCTGGTATGGATGGTGGGGTTTGACTGTACTTGAATGGTTGGAGAGATTGTTTAATATGTGTTTTGTGTTATCAATGGTACCAGTAGATTGGGTTTGTGCATGTATTGTACCACTATATAAGGGTAAGAGAGATGTGTATGAGTGTTGTAATTCAAGGGGTATTAGTTTGTTGAGTGTAGTTAGAAAAGTGTAGGGTAGAGTACCGATTAATAGGATTAAGGATAAAACAGAGAATGCAATCTTACAAGTACAGGGTGGTTTTAGAAGAGGTAGGGGTTGTATGAATCAGATTTTTACAGTTAGGCAGATATGTGAGAAATATTTAGCAAATGGTAAGGAGGTGTATTTTGCATTTATGGATCTGGAGAAAGCATATGATAGAGTAGATAGGGAAGCAATGTGGAATGTGATGAGGTTATATGGAGTTGGTGGAAGGTTGTTGCAAGCAATGAAAAGTTTCTACAAAGGTAGTAAAGCGTGTGATAGGATAGGAAATAAAGCAAACGATTGGTTTCCGGTGAGAGTGGGGCTGAGACAGGGATGTGTGATGTCGCCATGGTTGTTTAACTTGTATGTTGATGGAGTGGTGAGAGAGGTGAATGCTCGAATGCTTGGACGAGGATTGAAACTGGTAGATGAGAATGACCCTGAATGGGAGGTAAATCAGTTGTTGTTTGCGGATGATACTGTAATGGTTGCAGACGCGGAAGAGAAGCTTGGACAATTAGTGACAGAATTTGGAAGGGTGTGTGAGAGAAGGAAGTTGAGAGTTAATGTGGGTAAGAGTAAGGTTATGAGATGTACGAGAAGGAAAGGTGGTGCAAGGTTGAATGTCATGTTGAATGGAGAGTTACTTGAGGAGGTGGATCAGTTTAAGTACTTGGGGTCTGTTGTTGCAGCAAATGGTGGAGTGGAAGTGGATGTACGTCAGAGAGGGAATGGAGGATGCAAAGTGTTGGGGGCATTTAAGGGAGTGGTAAAAATTAGAGGGTTGGGCATGAATATAAAGAGAGTTCTGTATGAGAAAGTGATTGTACCAACTGTGATGTATGGATCAGATTTGTGGGGAATGAAAGTGACAGAGAGACAGAAATTGAATGTGTTTGAGATGAAGTGTCTAAAGAGTATGGCTGGTGTATCTCGAGTAGATAGGGTTAGGAATGAAGTAGTGAGAGTGAGAACGGGTGTAAGAAATGAGTTAGCAGCTAGAGTGGCTATGAATGTATTGAGGTGGTGTGGCCATGCTGAGAGAATGGAAAATGCCTGTCTGCTAAAGAACGTGATGAATGCAGGAGTTGATGGGAGAAGTGCAAGAGGAAGGCCAAGGTTTGGGTGGATGGATGGAGTGAAGAAAGTTCTGGGTGATAGGAGGATAGATGTGAGAGAGGCAAAAGAGCGTGCTAGAAATAGGAATGAATGGCGAGCGATTGTGACGCAGTTCTGGTAGGCCCTGCTGCTTCCTCCGGTGCCTTGGATGACCGCGGAGGTAGCAGCAGTAGGGGATTCAGTGAAATGAAGCTTCATCTGTGGTGGATAACGGGGGAGGGTGGGCTGTGGCACCCTAGCAGTACCAGCCGAACTCGGTTGAGTCCCTTGTCAGGCTGAGAGGAACGTAGAGACGAAAGGTTCCCCCCCACTTTTTTTTTATTTGTTTGATGTCGGCTACCCCTCAAAATTGGGGGAAGTGCCTTGGTATATGTATGATGTATGTATGTGTGTGTTTGTGTGTGTGTCATAGTATCACATATATATAAATATATATATATATATATATATATATATATATATATATATATATATATATACATACATATATATATATATATATATATATATATATATATATGTGTGTGTGTGTGTGTATGCGTGTGAGTGTGCACGTAGAAATCATGAAATTTGGCACGTGATGAACAGAGAATGTGTGTTATAGCCTAGAAAAAAAAACTTCATTATAGTTAGTACTTTCATCCTATTAGTGAGTCCGTCAATGTCACTAATAGGGCAGAAGTACTAACTCCAATCAAGTCTTTTTATTTTTCCTTTTGCGGCTACACATAAACACACGCACATACACAAACACACATGACATACACATAAATATAAATTTATATATATACATATATATATGTGCATATGTATATATATATATATATATATATATATATATATATATATATATATATATATATATATATATATATATATATACTGTATATATATATATATATATATATATATATATATATATATATATATATGTATATATATACATACATACACACACACACATACATATATATATATATATATATATATATATATACAGTATATATGTGTGTGTGTATGTGCACGCGTGTGTTTGTGCATCTGTGTATATGAGAGAGAGAGAGAGAGAGAGAGAGAGAGAGAGAGAGAGAGAGAGAGAGAGAGAGAGAGAGAGAGAGAGAGAGAGAATGTATACAACCTAATAACATCAAAGCACTTGCCTTAAAGCTGACCTGCGACAACGACATCAATGAAAATAAAATTGTAGCAATAGAAAGAAAAGACAGACCAATCAAATTATGGAAAAATAGGTTACAAATTTTTACATTGAAATCTTTTGGTAAGAAAAAAGTAATTGTCCGAAGTATTATACTATCATGTACGTGAAGTGAGTAAAAAGAAAGTACATAATTCATACTGGAAAAAATTCATCTTCATAATGAGTGGTGTTGAAAATCGGAACAATCAAAATATAAAATCCAAGAAATAAAAATTACTATGAAATATTTCAAATAATAGTAATAGTAACAGCACTATACATTATAAATACTAATAAAACAATAAACCCCTATGCATCTAAAGGCAATGCAATAATATGCATTAAAAGATTGAAAGCGTGCCATCAATTAGCATTTCTGTGGCTAAGACTGTCAGGTACTTTGAAAAATAATCCAGCGAAAAGCATTATCCACTTGGCAAGCTTTCAAGATTTTGAACTTCAAGAGTAACAGTAGAAAATGCAAAAGAAAATGATCTTATATTGTTATTATTATTATTATTATTATTATTAAATGCTAAGCTACAACCCTAGTTGGAAAAGCAGGATGCTATAAGCCCAGGGGCCCCAACATGGAAAATAGCCCAGTGAGGAAAGGAAACAAGGAAAAATAAAATATTTCAAGAATAGTAACAACATTAAGATAAATATTTCTTATATAAACTGTAAAAACTTTAACAAAACAAGAGGAAGAGAAACTAGATAGAACAGTGTGCCCGAGTGTACCCTCAAACAATTTTGCTTTTTCAAAATGAAGTCAACATTTTCAATGATATACAAAAGGAAAGCAATAAAAGTGGAACAAAATATGCCGAAAATCGTCGTATGACTGATGAACGGTATATATAACGCTTACAAAATACATACAGATGTAAATATGAAGTATATGAAAAACACAATTTATGTATGAAATCCTCCTAAATTACCTCGTATACCTATTATTATTATTATTATTATTACTATCCAAGCTACAACCCTAATTGGAGAAGCAAGATGCTATAAGCCCAGGGGCTCCAATAGGGAAAAATAGCCCAGTGAGGAAAGGAAATAAGGAAATAAATAACTGAAGAGAACAAATTAACAATAAATCATTCTAAAAAAAGTAATGTCAAAAGAGATATATCATATATAAACTATTAACAACGTCAACAACAAATATGTCATATATAAACTATAAAAAGACTCATGTCCGCCTGGTCAACAAAAAAGCATTTGCTCCAACTTTGAACTTTTGAAGTTCTACTGATTCAACAACCCGATTAGGATTGGATTGAGCGTCCATATGCAACTGGGGGAAACCCCCTAAGTTGCATTATGTATTAAAAATTAACAGATTGGACAGCAAGATGGACGAAAGGTACGTAAACGGATGTATGGCTGAAGGCTAAAAAGAGAGTACAGTACATCAAAGGGCCGACAGGACGTTGCAAAGACCTTCAAGTAGCGCCTACAGCTAACAAAAAACTAGGGGTTAAAGTCTATGTAATCAATAAAGCTTCAGGAAGAAGAATATGGTATTTTAACGGTTGAAGAACGGAGAGAAAATATGCAGATTATCAAAGGAAGTTTGCCAGTTTTCGACCAATTAATCAGAGCTACAACGCTTCCCCTGACATGGAGGAGGAGTTCAGGATTTCCTTCATCCTTCAAGGATCTCCTCTTCTTTCTCTTTCTTTAAACTCGAACACTAAATCATATACTCTATTCTTGCCACTCTATCTCTTTCTCAGTCATTCTGACTACTAAATATATACCTCTCTCTCTCTCTCTCTCTCTCTCTCTCTCTCTCTCTCTCTCTCTCTCTCTCTCTCTCTCTCTCTCTCGGCAGACCGTGAAGGCTAAACATATTCTCGTTCACTCAAACCCATTCCCTCAATAGGAACGATTTTCGACCAAGAGAAGAAACTTTCATCTCTTCACTTATGACCTTTTTTCAAATAAAATTAGCAAAACAATCTTTAATTAGTTGTTTGTTCGCTCATTCATCTTCGGTATTGCAAGCAAACTTATCTAAAATATGCATATCTACTCATTACAAATAGCCTACACATAAATAGATATTTTTTTCAACATTCAGCCATTTACCTTAAGAAGTTATTTAAAAACACAGATACTACCCAATGCATAGTTCAACTGCTGAAGTATGGATAAATGTTCATCAGAAAAGTATCAGATACTCTTCAACCAATTTATCTTAACCTTGCAGGCACTTTCACTCTTTCAAGCTATATCAAGGGCTTTGCACTCCAATATTTCATTCCTTCCATTAATCAAGCACTTCCTAGATCTTCCTGTCTTCCTCCAACACAACACTTTCGAAATATACTTTTCATAAAACTAACTAACCAACGTCCTCTATTCTTCCTATATGACAAAATCAGGAGCTTTTGTAGGGTGACGGCCAGATCCCGTAGAAAACGGGAATATTCTGAACTGTGGCCGTCGTTCTAAAAACGATTTTGGCGGGAGAAGCTAACTTAAAAAACCCACCTAACCTATGCTAAAAGCCATGTCCTTACCCAGGGGGGCTGCGCCCCCCGTAGCCCCCCCCCTTACACAACCTATTTAAGATCCGTAGACCATTTCCAAACGTTTTTATTCTATACAAGATAACAGTCGGAGCGATAATAAGCAAATTAGGACGCTTGCCGTAGCGCTACAAACTACCCCAAAATCATCTCAAAGCAATCTAATCTAACCTACTCTATCCTAATTAGCATTTGTCCTATGCACCTCCCCATTACAAGTTACAACACATAATTCAATTCAACAGCTTCAACCTTACCTTTTGTATTTTCACTCTACATTCACACTTACTTTTCAAAAAGGAAAACTGGTTGCGCAATGCCTTCACATTCTCAACGTGGTTTCCATATGCAATTAAAGTCATTTCCCAATATTTCACACACACCCTGAAACCTTCCTCGTTTCCCCTATTCTGTGAGAAATCTTTCTCATCCTAGCATAGTCCATTATCTTTACTCTAAAATAAAGGTGTGAAATCACATACTAATATTCATTGCTTCATCAAAATGCTTTCCTTTTAGCTTTAGTGATATATTGTCAGCAATTATCAATCAATTCATACTCCATTAATTGAAAAGCTGATAGTGCTCTTACCCGAAATTCGTCGAAAGATGTAAATGTTGTGTTGAAAAGTTTTGATTTCGGTTTTTAGCTCATAACCGGATTTTGCATTAGCTGTAAGGCAATCCTAGCTTGACAGGATGGTCATAAGTAAAAACAAAGGGCAATGTATTATTATACGATGACTCGTGACTGGGAACCAAACAAATAATCAACTTCTCGAATTCCAAACTCCCTTGTTTGCTTTTACATTAAACCTATTACACTTTAAAATACTAATACACGAATTCTGAGACAGTTAAATAACTCCCAGACAGCAATATACCAAGCACTGAATATCCAAAGGTCTCTTAAGTACACTCAAAACTAAACTGGGTAATTACTCTTAAGTATTATTTTTAAAATTCACCGTGGTTCTTAACAGGATGTGAGCGGAATCTGATACTAAATAATGGTGATTGGAATAATAAACTATTTACAAAAATAAATATATTCTATATAAATTATAACACTTTGAAAAGAATTTAAATAATAACAAAATGTCACTGAAAAAAATTAAGTCTGAACAAAACTTAGATTGAAACAAAAATATTACGATCTGAAAGTTATATATTAACTTGACTTGAAATATTATATCTGAATAAACCTTAGACTAAGAAAAAAAATAATGCAATGTAAATTATACAAAAGCTTGAAATTAAAGCTGAATAATACAATATTCAATTTTGACACTTAATGAAAAATAGATAACCAGATCAAAATACAAATCTCTAAACTTCCTACAGGGCCGAATACAAAAACTTTATACTATAACACTCACCCTAATACAACGAATTCAAAATCACGGTTTTATCTTACGTATCTTTTCGAAACACGATTTGCTTTGGGGCACAGAGTCACTTGGGAAAGGACACGCTAAACGTACTGAACACTTTCAAAAACAATACACTGGGTTATGAGAGTGAGAGGTGAGGGAATGACAATCTTAAAGCTGGTAGTCTCTATCTCTATCTATCTGTAAACCTGGTTTTCCCTTTTTATATAAAACCTAACTGCTACTTCCAGAGGATTCCAAAGAATTTGTGAAGCGTGGGGGCAGAGAAAGGCGTCAAATTTGCCAAGTATCGCTCTCCCAAACGCTGTACTCATGCCACGCCAAACGGCTCTCTCAGTGAGCTAGCTCTGCTCACCCTTTGTCCCGGAAATAAAAAAAAAGATAACATCCTATCACCCGGCCCTTCATGACGCTTCTAAAGCATGTTGTACAGAAGTTTAAAACACATGTTACTGAGCATTCTCTCTCAAACATGACATAATACCTCATAAAATATAAAATAACATTACCTAAGACCTTATTCATATCTCTCACAAATCCCACAACACTCTCAAATAGGTTACGTAAGACTTCGTAACAAACATACGTGAAATAAAAAGTGCTAAGCTACAAACCTAGTTGGAAAAGCAAGATGCTATAAACCCAGGGGCTCCAACAGGTAAAAATAGCCCAGTGAGGAAAGGGAATAAGGAAATAAACTATATGAAAAGTAATAAACAATTAAAACAAAATATTCTAAGAACAGTAACTACATTAAAACAGATCTTGCATATATAAACTATAAAAAGAGACTTGTGTCAGCCTGTTCAACATAAAAGCATTTGCTGCAAGTTTGAACTTTTGAAGTACTACCAATTCAACTAATCGATTTGGAAAATCATTCTACAACTTAGTGGCAGCTGGAATAAAACTTCTAGAATACTATGTAGTATTGAGCCTCATGACGGAGAAGGTATGACGACTAGAATTAACTCATAACCAGTACTGTCCAGGAAGATCTGAATGTAAAGGATGGTCAGAATTATGAAAAATCTTATGCAACATGCATTACGAACTAATTGAACGGCGGGGCCAGAAATTAATATCTAGATCAGGAATAAGAACTTTAAGAGACCGTAAGTTCTTGTCCAATAAATTAAGGTGAGAATCAGCAGCTGAGGACCAAACAGGAAAACAATACTCAAAACAAGGCAGAAGGAATGAATTAAAACACTTCTTCAGAATAGATTGATCACCGAAAATCTTACAACCCAATCTCGACATGCCATCTTTAATGCACTTGAAAAAGACACATACCTCATGTGTTTCTCAAAAGTAAACTTGTTGTCAAGTATCACTATTAAATTTTAAGTGTCATACAGAGTTAAGGAAACATTATCAATGCTGAGATCCAGATGCTGAAACACTGTTTTCGACCTACTTACAATCATACTTTGAGTTTTGTTAGGATTCAACTTAATGCCTCATAATTTTCACCATGCACTATCTTTAGCAAGATCTCTATTAAGGGATTCAGCAACCCCATATCTACGTTCAGGAGATGGAATTGAGAGTAGCATCATTTGCATATGCAATGAGCTTATCTTCTAGGCCAAACCAAATGTCTTGTGTAAATAGTAGGAAAAGTAATGGGCCAAAAACACTACCCCTAGGGACATCAGATATCACATTCCTGTAATCACTATGGTGCCCACCAACTACAACTCTTTGCAATCTATTACTTGAAAATTCAGTAATGATACTAAGAAAAGACCCCCTCAGCCTCAACTGTTTGAGTTAGAAAACAAGGGCCTCATGATTAACACGGTCAAAGGCAGCACTAAAATCAAGGCCAGTCATACGAACTTTCTGACAACAATCATGGATTTGTGTACATCATTGGAGATTGTAAGAAGTGCATCACATGCTACAGGATCTTTAAGAAAACCAAATTGCAAACTAGGGAACAGATGATTATCCTCAGCAAACCTATTTAGACGTTTTGTCATAACACGTTTAAAAGCTTTAGATAATATGAGTTATGGAAATTTGGCGGTAATCAGCTGTACTTGAGCTACCACAAACGCATATATATATATACATATATATATATATATATATATATATATATATATATATATATATATATATATATATATATATACAGACGGGCACACACATACATATATATATATATATATATATATATATATATGTGTGTGTGTGTGTGTGTATCTGTGTGGCTGTCTGTGTGTGTGTGTGTGTGTCTGTCTGTGTGTGTGTATATATATATATATATATATATATATATATATATATATATATATATACATATATATACATATACTGTAAATATATATATATATATATATATATACATATATACTGTATATATATACATATACTATAAATATATCTATATACAATATATATATATATATATATATATATATATATATATATATATATATATGTGTGTGTGTGTGTGTGTGTGTGTGCGTGCATTTTTCAAATACTGTTTTCTATTCTGAACAAAACTGGACATTTTAGTACAGTATATAGCCATTGCCATGGAATGACTTCGAAATTTTAGACATTTTATCTAAGAGCATTAAAAATTACAACTAAAAAGCAAAAATAAAAAAAAATGAAAAAAAAAAAGCAATCAAAATCCAAGATTCCTAGGAATAAGTAGCAGAAATATATGACACAATAGTCATTTGTGGGAAATGAAGTGAGCGGTGGAGAGACTGCTTAAAAGAACTAGGGAAAGGATTGCTTGGTTAAATAGAAGTGAAATTATCAGAAGCTCGAGTTTTACCCCTGAGGAGAGAGAGAAAGAAGAAAATCTTGGGAAGGAAATAGAGGTTTTTGTAACAAATGGTCGAAAGTTCATCGGTTTATCCCATCATTTTCAGCACTGTGGCCAGACTGATCGAGGAATGTCACTCTTAAAATGGTTATTTCCGAGTGAAAGAGATTATTCAATTTGTCTTCCAAAAGGGGAGAAGGTTTCTGGGGCCAATTCATTTTCTTTTCATTAAATTATGTTTTAGGATGTCTGTCGTCTTTATTGAAGTTATTGATTTTATTGCTGTTACGTAGGTTTTATGTTTTTTTTTAAGTGTTTCTTATTTTTATATCAGATTCAGAGAACCTTTCGCTTATAAAAAAGCTAATTTTTCTTTAACAGACACCAAGGATTGAGTTTGAATAATTTCATTCAATAAGATCGATCTTTCATTTTATTATATGTAAAACCGTGGATTAGTCTCCTGGATGCAAAATGAATTTTGAATCTTCCTACTTTAGACAATGTTGAAGTAAAGACTGTAAACAACATGCCTCTTTCGTTTGATTTATTTGACTTAATTTCCTAATTACAGTGACTGGATGATAAAGCCATTTCTGTATTAACTTTATAACATCACTGAAATCTATTTTCTTTTACTAACAGGAAATCTAAGAGAACCATTCTTTTGAGGTTATCAAGTTTGTGCATGTGAATGTCTGTATTTCCAATTTTGATCATTAGATTTTCAGACATTTATTCTACTAAGAGTTA
>NC_090725.1:71958140-71965640 GCF_036898095.1 Palaemon carinicauda
TCAAGGCATATACTTGTCACTGCATAGGAGGCCACAATCTACACTGTGGTGGCCTGGTGGTAGCATCCTCCCCTGGTGATTACCAGACTGGGGTTCGAGTCCCACTCAAACTCGTTAGTTTCTTTGGTCGTTACAACTTCACCATTCTTGTGAGCTAAGGATGGGGGTTTTGGGGGGAGCCGATTGATCTATCTGCTGAGTCATCAGCAGCCATTGCCTGGGCCTCCTTGGTTCTAGCTTGGGTGGAGAGTGGGCTTGGGCACTAATCATATGTAATATGGTCGGTCTTTAGAGCATCGTCCTGCTTGATAGGACAATGTCACTGTCCCTTGCCTCTGCCATTCATGAGCGGCGTTCAAACAAGAAGCAGAAAGTGTGGAGCTTCAGCCGGTTTAATAAAACCGGCTGCAAAGTCCACCATCCCCTGACAAGTAAGAATCTCTTGGTTCACATCCACAGCAATCAAGAGTTGGCTTTCACTTCTTGAAAGGTAAATAACATTTTGACTAAGTTTGATTAAGGCACAACAGTATGGACGTACTCATTGCGGCTGAAAACAAAAACGTAATAGCTTCTTTCCCCCACTCACCACCTGTCGTTAACTACTTAGTTAACAATTTCAACAACCAGTTTCTGCTCGCGCTAATAATATATCTCTGTTTAAAGGGCAAAAGGTTTATATACAGTACGAGTAGGAGCAAATAAGGACTACAAGCAACTGCTAATAACACAAGACACTGAATGGCATACAAAGTTCACTGGATGCAAACATAATCTAGAGTACAACTAATTGAAAATTACACCTCTGAGAGGCAGAAAGTATAAGTCGAAGGTAGAAATACGGACACAACTGACATCTACGATAATACATGAATTACATACATTACACAAATCAAATAAACCCTTGCTTCCACTTAATTACCTAAATTGTAGAAATACTAGTAAGGTATACAAAAACACCATAAAAACCTACGTATATATAGAAGTCCTCAACTGACAAACTTAATAGGTTTCAAGAAGCTGTTTGTCAGTAGAATTGTATGCAAGTCAAATCTTTTAAAATTTCAGCCTAGGTTAGGCTTCCACTAACTCACATGCCTATGATTTTCAGCTGCAAACGTCAACACATAAGTCTGTTTCATATTGCAAATGTTGCCTTGTATACTACATTAAATTATATATTTTTTTATTACAGTATTTCGTTATAAGCTTTTGATACAATATCTGAGATTTATGATTACACTTGGACTTGTGTTTGTATCTCTGAATGTTTGTAAATCGAGCGTTTGTCAGTTGAGGACCTTCTTGTACTCTAAGAAAAACAAAGAAAAGCAAAAACTATACACTATATTAGTTTCAAACTCTTGCTGCCAACTAAAGTATAAGTTAACTAGTAACACAAAACCATTAATAAGTAGTTGACCCAGACCATTGAGATAACATTCTTACTTCTTATAAGGCTGGTCCAAGTTTGTTTTTAGGAAATATACTAGATCTTACTACAGGGTATTTAAATTATACATACATACATACATATACCAAGGCACTTCCCCCAATTTTGGGGGGTAGCCGACATCAACAAATGAAACAAAACAAAAAAGGGGACCTCTACTCTCTACGTTCCTCCCAGCCTAACAAGGGACTCAACCGAGTTCAGCTGGTACTGTTAAATTTAAATTATAGATCTTATAAATTCTATAATTGATTGAATAAAAATTTGAAGATTCTGAAAAAAATTTCCAAGGTTTATTTCTAAAATTTTAATTTTGCTGATGGTTGTAACCTGAAAAAACACATCAATTATGTTTGACTAATTTTTGTCATGAATTTTGTCCTTAGGCTATCTAGGTTATTTACCAAATAAGCTTAGGTTCCAAAGACTGACAAATTTGAAGATAAGATCATATCTAAATTTGGAATGTATTTAGAAATGAAAATATCTCAATCAAACAGCAAATTTAATTTACTTTTGTTTGTTATTACCAATCTAATTACTTAAAAAGACTGCAATTTACTATATATGACTGATTTTAGAGTAAAAAAACACTTACAGGGATATACGTAAATTTGATCAGTTCATAACTGTAGAATTGGCTGCTTTGTCACAATCTTCATTTACTTTAATGTCTACATGTGCATGGATCCATCATTTATACCAGCTTCCTAGAATGTGCAAAATGAAAGCTTAATTTGCTGAACACAAGGATTTTAGTATAATAATTTAGAAAGATTCTAAAGCACTTCTAGTCATAGAAAAATGTTATTTTCATTAGTAAAATAAATTTTTGAATATACTTACCCGATGATCATATAGCTGTCAGCTCTGCTGCCCGACAGAAAAAACCTACGGGCGGAATACGCCAGCGATCGCTATACAGGTGGGGGTGTACATCAACAGCGCCATCTGTCAAGCAGGTACTCAAGTACTCGATGTCAACACAGAACCAATTTTCTCCTCGGTCCACTGGGTCTCTATTGGGGAGGAAGGGTGGGTCCTTCAATTTATGATCATCGGGTAAGTATATTCAAAAATTTATTTTACTAATGAAAATACCATTTTTCAATATTAAACTTACCCGATGATCATATAGCTGATTCACACCCAGGGGGGTGGGTAGAGACCAGCATATATGTTAACATTAAGAGCTAAGTATTCCGTATTTAATTTTAGCAGTTATTCAAAATAACAAACATAAAATTAATAAGTACCTGGTAAGGAAGTCGACTTGAACAATTACTCTGCCTTTTTAAGTACGTCTTCCTTACTGAGCCTCGCGATCCTCACAGGATGCTGAGCGACTCCTAGGAGCTGAAGTATGAAGGGCTGCAACCCATACTAAAGGACCTCATCAAAACCTCTAATCTAGGCGCTTCTCAAGAAAGAATTTGACCACCCGCCAAATCAACCAGGATGCGAAAGGCTTCTTAGCCTTCCGGACAACCCAAAAAACAACAATAAAAAGCATTTCAAGAGAAAGATTAAAAAAAGGTTATGGGATTATGGGAATGTAGTGGCTGAGCCCTCACCCACTACTGCACTTGCTGCTACGAATGGTCCCAGGGTGTAGCAGTTCTCGTAAAGAGACTGGACATCTTTAAGGTAAAATGATGCGAACACTGACTTGCTTCTCCAATAGGTTGCATCCATTACACTCTGCAGAGATCTGTTTTGTTTGAAGGCCACTGAAGTTGCGACAGCTCTAACTTCATGTGTCCTTACCTTCAGCAAAGCATGGTCCTCCTCATTCAGATGGGAATGAGCTTCTCGAATTAAAAGTCTGATATAATAAGAAACTGCATTCTTCGACATTGGTAAAGAAGGTTTCTTAATGGCGCACCATAAAGCTTCTGATTGACCACGTAATGGCTTAGTCCGTTTCAAACAGTACTTAAGAGCTCTTACCGGGCATAGTACTCTTTCTTGTTCATTTCCAACCAAATTGGCAAGGCTTGGAATATCGAACGATTTGGGCCAAGGACGAGAAGGAAGTTCGTTTTTGGCTAAGAAACCAAGCTGTAAGGAACATGTAGCCGTTTCAGATGTAAATCCAATGTTCCTGCTGAAGGCGTGTATCTCACTGACTCTTTTAGCTGTTGCTAAGCAGACGAGGAAAAGAGTTTTCAACGTGAGATCTTTTAAAGAGGCTGATTGAAGTGGTTCGAACCTTGCTGACATAAGGAACCTTAGTACCACGTCTAAGTTCCAACCTGGTGTGGCCAACCGACGCTCCTTCGAGGTCTCAAAAGACTTAAGGAGGTCCTGTAGATCTTTGTTGTTGGAAAGATCTAAGCCTCTGTGACGGAAGACTGCTGCCAACATGCTTCTGTAACCCTTGATCGTGGGAGCTGAAAGGGATCTTTCCTTCCTTAGGTATAAAAGGAAGTCAGCTATCTGAGTTACAGAGGTACTGGTTGAGGATACTGATTTGGACTTGCACCAGCTTCGGAAGACTTCCCACTTCGACTGGTAGACTTTGAGAGTGGATGTCCTCCTAGCTCTAGCAATCGCTCTGGCTGCCTCCTTCGAAAAGCCTCTAGCTCTCGAGTCTTTCGATAGTCTGAAGGCCGTCAGACGAAGAGCGTGGAGGCTTGGGTGTACCTTCTTTACATGCGGCTGACGCAGAAGGTCCACTCTTAGAGGAAGTGTTCTGGGAACGTCTACTAGCCATTGCAGTACCTCGGTGAACCATTCTCTCGCGGGCCAGAGGGGAGCAACCAACGTCAACCTTGTCCCTTCGTGAGAGGCGAACTTCTGCAGTACTCTGTTGACAATCTTGAACGGGGGGAACGCATAAAGGTCTAGATGGGACCAATCCAGAAGAAAGGCATCTATGTGAACTGCTGCTGGGTCCGGAATCGGTGAACAATAAATTGGGAGCCTCTTGGTCATCGAGGTTGCGAACAGATCTATGGTGGGTTGGCCCCACAATGCCCATAGTTTGTTGCATACATTCTTGTGAAGGGTCCACTCTGTTGGGATGATTTGACCCTTCCGGCTGAGGCGGTCTGCCATGACATTCATGTCGCCTTGAATGAACCTCGTTACAAGGGATATGTTTCGATCTCTTGACCAGGTGAGGAGGTCCCTTGCGATCTCGTACAACATCTTCGAATGAGTCCCTCCTTGCTTGGAGATGTACGCCAGGGCTGTGGTGTTGTCGGAGTTCACCTCCACCACCTTGCCTAGAAGGAGGGACTTGAAGCTTCTCAAGGCCAGATGAACTGCCAGTAGCTCCTTGCAGTTGATGTGTAACTCGCTTTGAACCGCATTCCACGTGCCCGAGCATTCCCGACCGTCCAACGTCGCACCCCAGCCCGTGTCCGATGCGTCCGAGAAGAGAAGGTGGTCGGGGGTCTGAACAGCCAGTGGCAGACCCTCCCTGAGGAGAATGTTGTTCTTCCACCAAGTCAGTGACGACTTCATCTTCTCGGAAATAGGAACCGAGACCGCTTCTAGCGTCTTGTCCTTTCTCCAGTGAGCAGCTAAGTGAAATTGAAGGGGGCGGAGGTGGAGTCTCCCTAACGCGATGAACTGGTCCAGTGATGAAAGCGTCCCTATCAGACTCATCCACTGTCTGACTGAACATCGGTCCTTCTTCAGCATGGACTGGATGCATTCTTGGGCTTGACTGATTCTGGGGGCCGACGGAAAAGCCCGAAAAGCTTGACTCTGAATCTCCATTCCTAGGTATACTATAGTTTGGGATGGGACGAGTTGGGACTTTTCTATATTGACCAGGAGACCCAATTCCTTGGTCAGATCTAGAGTCCACTGTAGATTCTCCAGACAGCGACGACTTGACGCAGCTCTTAAAAGCCAGTCGTCCAAATAGAGGGAGGCTCTGAAGTTTGCTAAATGCAGGAATTTGGCAATATTCCTCATCAGTTTGGTAAAAACTAGAGGTGCCGTGCTTAGGCCAAAGCACAGGGCTTGGAACTGGTAGACAACCTTCCCGAAAACAAACCTTAGAAAAGGTTGGGAATCTGGGTGGATGGGGACGTGAAAGTAAGCGTCCTTTAGGTCTAACGAGACCATCCAGTCTTCCTTCCTGACCGATGCTAGAACCGACTTTGTCATCTCCATGGTGAACGTCTGCTTTGTGACAAAGACATTCAGAGAACTGACGTCTAGCACCGGTCTCCACCCTCCTGTCTTCTTCGGCACTAAGAAGAGGCGGTTGTAGAAGCCCGGGGATTGATGGTCCCGGACTATGACTACCGCTCCCTTTAGTAGTAAGAGAGACACCTCTTGCTGTAAAGCTAGTCTCTTGTCCTCCTCTCTGTACCTGGGAGAGAGGTCGATGGGAGTTGTTGCTAGAGGGGGCTTGCGTAAGAATGGAATCTTGTACCCCTCCCTGAGTAACTTCACAGACTGTGCGTCTGCGCCCCTGTTCTCCCAGGCCTGCCAGTAGTTCTTGAGCCTGGCTCCCACTGCTGTCTGAAGAAGGTGGCAGTCAGACTCTGCCTCTAGAGGACTTGGAACCCTTCTTCTTACTCCCACGTTGACTTCCGGCACGAGTACCTCCTCTGCTGGAGGCTCTGCCACGAAAGGGCGGAATGAACCTTGATGCTGGAGTGTCCATCCTGGGTCTAGGTACGGAGGGCAAGGGGTGGTTTTGCGTGCAGAAGACGCCACCAAGTCATGTGTGTCTTTCTGGATCAAGGAGGCAGCAATCTCCTTAATCAACTCTTCAGGGAAGAGACACTTCGAGAGTGGAGCAAACATAAGCTCCGACTTTTGACATGGGGTGACTCCAGCTGACAAGAAGGAGCAAAGGTGATCTCGCTTCTTGAGAACCCCAGACACGAAAGAAGCCGCAAGCTCACTAGAACCATCCCGTATGGCTTTGTCCATGCAGGACATGATGAGCATGGAAGTTTCCTTATCAGAAGGGGAGGTCTTCCTGCTCAACGCTCCCAAACACCAGTCCAAGAAGTTAAAGACCTCGAATGCGCGGAAAACTCCCTTCATAAGATGGTCCATATCCGAAGGAGTCCAGCAAATCTTGGAGCGTCTCATAGCCAGCCTGCGGGGAGAGTCTACCAGACTTGAGAAGTCGCCCTGGGCAGAGGCAGGAACTCCCAAGCCGAGAACTTCTCCCGTGGCATACCAGACGCTAGATCTGGAAGCAAGCTTGACCGGGGGAAACATGAAGGATGTCTTCCCAAGTTGCTTCTTGGACTGCAACCATTCTCCCAGTACCCTTAAAGCTCTCTTGGACGAGCGAGCGAGTACGAGCTTCGTAAAGGCAGGTGCTGCTGACTGCATGCCTAAAGCGAACTCAGAGGGAGGCGAGCGTGGTGCTGCAGACACAAACTGGTCCGGATATAAATCCTTGAACAGCGCAAGCACTTTCCTAAAGTCTAAGGAGGGAGGCGTAGTCTTGGGTTCTTCGATGTCCGAGTGTTGGTCGTCAAGATGTGCAACTTCGTCATCATCAGAGATACCATCGTCTGAATGTTGAGGAGGAAGAGGCAACGGAGTGGGCTGGACGGCTGAGTCCGGCAGCACGGGTGCATGCGTGGCTGCACTGGACCCAACATCATGCCACTGTTGGTCAGTCTGAGAACTGGCAACAACCAAAGCTGAGTGGGTGCGCAAAGAGTCTACTCCCGACTGTGGAAGGATAGCGGAGACCACCGTGGGTAGCGGAGGCTGACGCACCGCGTCAAAACACGGCAGCCTAGCTCCACCCTCCTGTTGTTGTGGTAGCTCATGCACGGCAACGGAGGGTTCCGTGCGTCTGTGGACGTCAGCATGCGTCTGGCAGGGTCGACTGCGCATGGGTGGAGGAGCTCTCACAGCCGGAGTGTGGGAGCAGGCAGCCTCAGCGTCTGCTGGGCGCACAACCGTGGCAGGTTGTAGGTTAACGGGTGCAGCGTCAACCTTCTCCGCAGCCGGAGTGTGGGAGCAGGCAGTCTCAGCTTCTGCTGGGCGCACAACCGTGGCAGGTTGTAGGCTAACGGGTGCAGCGTCAACCTTCTCCGCACGAAACTCCT
>NC_090725.1:71970640-71995640 GCF_036898095.1 Palaemon carinicauda
AAGAGTCTTAAGAGTGAGATCTTTCAGGGAGGCTGAATGTAAAGGCTCAAACCTGTCTGACATGAGGAATCTTAGGACCACGTCTAAATTCCATCCAGGTGTAGCCAAACGACGTTCCTTAGAGGTCTCAAAAGACTTAAGGAGGTCTTGCAGATCTTTATTGTTGGAAAGATCTAAGCCTCTATGCCGGAAGACCGAGGCCAACATGCTTCTGTAGCCCTTGATAGTAGGAGCTGAAAGGGATCGTACTTTTCTCAGGTATAAGAGAAAATCAGCTATTTGGGCTACAGAGGTACTGGACGAGGATACGGAAACTGACTTGCACCAGTCTCGGAAGACTTCCCACTTCGATTGGTAAACTCTAATGGTAGACGCTCTCCTCGCTCTAGCAATCGCACTGGCTGCCTCCTTCGAAAAGCCTCTAGCTCTCGAGAGTCTTTCGATAGTCTGAAGGCAGTCAGACGAAGAGCGTGGAGGCTTTGGTGTACCTTCTTTACGTGTGGCTGACGTAGAAGGTCTACTCTTAGAGGAAGACTTCTGGGAACGTCTACCAGCCATCGAAGTACCTCGGTGAACCATTCTCTTGCGGGCCAGAGGGGAGCAACTAACGTCAACCTTGTCCCTTCGTGAGAGGCGAATTTCTGCAGTACCTTGTTGACAATCTTGAATGGTGGGAATGCGTAAAGATCTAGATGTGACCAATCTAGGAGGAAGGCATCTATATGTATTGCTGCTGGGTCTGGGACTGGAGAGCAATAGATTGGAAGCCTCTTGGTCAGTGAGGTTGCAAAGAGATCTATGGTGGGTTGACCCCAAGTCGCCCAAAGTCTCTTGCATACATCCTTGTGGAGGGTCCATTCGGTTGGAATTACTTGACCTTTCCGACTGAGACAATCCGCTAGGACGTTCAAGTCGCCCTGGATGAACCTCGTTACTAGGGAGATGCCTCGATCTTTTGACCAGAAGAGCAGGTCCCTTGCGATCTCGTACAGAGTCAATGAGTGGGTACCTCCCTGTTTGGAAATGTACGCCAAGGCCGTGGTGTTGTCCGAGTTGACCTCCACCACCTTGCCTCGAAGGAGATTCTCGAAGCTTCTCAAGGCCAGATGAACCACCAAAAGCTCCTTGCTGTTGATATGCATGCTCCTTTGACTCGAGTTCCACAGACCTGAGCATTCCCGACCATCCAGCGTCGCGCCCCAGCCCAAGTCCGATGCGTCCGAGAAGAGAACGTGGTTGGGTTTCTGAACTGCCAGGGGAAGACCCTCTCGTAGGCTGATATTGTCCTTCCACCAAGTCAGACAAGTCTTTATCTTTTCGGAAATCGGGATCGAGACCGCCTCTAGCGTCTTGTCCTTTTTCCAGTGAAAAGCCAGATGGAATTGAAGAGGTCGGAGGTGTAGCCTTCCTAGCGAGACAAATTGCTCCAGGGATGACAGCGTTCCTACCAGACTCATCCAAAGCCTGACTGAGCAGCGTTCTTTCTTCAACATCTTCTGGATGGAGAGTAGGGCTTGATCTATTCTGGGGGCCGACGGAAAAGCCCGAAAAACTTGACTGTGAATCTCCATCCCTAAATACAGAATAGTTTGGGATGGGACCAGCTGTGACTTTTCCAAGTTGACTAGGAGTCCCAATTCCTTGGTCAGATCTAGAGTCCAATTGAGATCCTTCAGACAGCGATGACTGGAAGAGGCTCTGAGAAGCCAGTCGTCCAAATAAAGGGAGGCTCGGATGTCCGATAAATGGAGGAATTTTGCCACATTCCTCATAAGCCTCGTAAACACGAGAGGAGCTGTGCTTAGGCCAAAGCACAGGGCCCGAAACTGGTACACCACATCTTCGAAGACGAATCTCAGAAAAGGTTGGGAGTCTGAGTGAATGGGGATGTGGAAGTAAGCGTCCCTTAGGTCTAGAGAGACCATCCAGTCTCCCTTCCTGACCGCTGCTAGGACTGACTTTGTGGTCTCCATGGTAAACTTCGTCTTTGTGACAAAGACATTCAGACCACTGACGTCTAGCAACGGTCTCCAACCTCCTGTCTTCTTTGATACTAGGAAGAGCCGGTTGTAAAACCCTGGTGATTGAAGGTCCGAGACTTTGACCACCGCTCCCTTCTCTAGCAAAAGAGACACTTCCAGTTTCAGGGCTTGTCTCTTTTCTTCCTCTCGGTACCTAGGAGAGAGATCGATGGGGGACGTCGCTAGAGGAGGTCTGCGTACAAAAGGGATTTTGTACCCCTCTCTGAGCAACCTCACAGATTGTTGATCTGCGCCTCTCTTCTCCCAGGCTTGCCAGAAGTTCTTGAGTCTGGCACCTACTGCTGTCTGAAGTTGCGGGCAGTCAGACTCTGCCCTTAGAGGACTTGGATCCTTTCCTCTTCCCTCTCTTCCCTTCGGCACGAGCACCTCCCCTGCGGGAGGCTCTGCTACGAAAGGGCGGGATAAACCTGGACGCTGGAGTGTCTATCCTAGGTCTAGCAGACAAGGCAGGCAAAGGGGGAGCTTTGCGAGCCGAGGACGCAACTAAATCGTGGGTGTCCTTCTGCACTAAAGACAAGGCAATTTCCTTAACCAAGACTTCAGGAAACAAGCACTTAGACAAGGGCGCAAAGAGTAGCTCAGATCTTTGGCATGGCGTCACTCCTGCTGATAGAAAAGAGCACAGAGACTCTCGTTTCTTAAGGACTCCGGACGTGAATGAAGCGGCAAGCTCGTTGGACCCATCGCGGACGGCCTTGTCCATGCAGGACATAATGAGTAAGGAAACATCCCTATCGGCAGATGAGATTTTCCTACTCAGGGCTCACAAACACCAGTCCAGGAAGTTAAAGACTTCAAACGCCCTAAATATGCCTTTAAGAAGGTGGTCCAGGTCCGAGGGTGACCAACTAATCTTCGAGCGTCTCATGGCAAGGCGGCGGGGAGAGTCTACAAGACTTGAGAAGTCGCCCTGGGCAGAGGCAGGAACTCCCAAGCCGAGAACTTCTCCCGTGGCATACCAGACGCTCGATCTAGACGAGAGTTTAGACGGGGGGAAGGCAAACGCCGTCTTCCCTAAACTCCTCTTGGTCTCTAACCAATTGCCTAACAGCCGTAAAGCTCTCTTGGATGAGCGAGAGAGAACGAGTTTAGTAAAGGCAGGTATGGTAGCAGGAACGCCTAAGACAAACTCGGACGGCGGCGAACGAGGAGCCACAGAAATAAAGTGATCAGGGAACAACTCTTTAAAAACAGCCATGACTTTTCTAAAGTCCAAGGATGGTTGAACTGCTTTAGGCTCATCTAATTCTGAAGGCTGGTCCTCAGGCTGTGGTTCAGCAACGTCCTCATCTGACAGTTCCTCATCCGATAACTGATGAGAAAACGGCAAAGGTGTAGGCAACGTTTGACTCGCAGAGTCCGGTCGCACTGGTGCATACGTGACGGAGCCGGACGCAGCGTCCTGGAACTGCTGAACAGTCTGGGAACTGTCAACAACAACAGGTGCGCGAGGACGCACAGCGTCCACCCGAGACTGTTTAGACCGTCTGGGTTGTGCAGTCAACACCATACCGGGTTGCGGAGGTTGACGCACCGCGTCAAAACAAGTCAACTCTGATGGTTGATGAACGTCCTGAACGTCACCAATCGCATCAAAGCGTTGCCTAACGTCAACGTGCGGCTGGAAATCCACACTGGTTCGCATCGGTGGAGGTACCACACCAACTGGTTGACGCGAGAAAGCTACATCCACGTCAACAGGACGCACAACCGAACGCTTGGATGGCTGATGGCCAGTAGGTTCAACGGAAACCTTCTCAGCGTTGTAGTCCTCCATCAAGGACGCAAGCTTAGACTGCATGTCTTGCAGTAACACCCATTTAGGGTCTACGGAAGCAGGTGCGGTAACAGACGGGGTTAGCGAATGAGACGGCACAACTTTGCCTCTCTTAGGCGGCGAGCAGTCATCAGATGACGGCAACGGGTCCGAACTGTCCCAGTGGCTACATCCGGGACGTTGGACTTGTCCTGAAGGGACCGACTTACGCTTTAAAGGTCTAGAGACCTTGGTCCAAGGTTTCTTACGTGAAACACCTTCGGACGACGAGGTAAAAATGGGCTCTCTCGTCTTACTTTGGTAGGGGCGATCTTGACGAGATCCGCCTGATACCAAAGAGGGAACGTCTGTTCGCTGATCAAGGCCTCTCGAACCCATAAGTCGTACGACATTGCTTCTCCCCTGGGCTTGGGAGCTTGCAAGAGGTCCCGGACTAGGTGGACGACAGGCACGAACAGACGAACCCTCGGTCGCAACACTGTTCACAACACTTTGCGTAACACTACGACACTTTGACACTATCCTTCGTGGCACTTTGGCACTTGAGTTCCTTTACGTCCGCCATGAGTTGATTTCGGTCACTTGCTAAAGCCTCAACTCTCTCCCCCAAGGCATGAATAGCACGCATCATGTCTGCCATAGACGGTTCCTGAGTGCTAGGAGGGGGGTTAGGAACAACCACTAAAGGGGAAGGAATAGGTTCAGGGGCATGTGGAGAGGAAAAATCTACCGACCTAGAAGAACTTCTCCTTACCCTATCTCTCTCTAGTCTGCGTGTATATTTATCAAATTCGATAAAATCGAATTCCGAAAGGCCCACGCATTCCTCACACCGATCTTCCAATTGACAGGTTTTACCCCGACAATTGGAACAAACAGTGTGAGGGTCGAGAGAAGCCTTTGGAAGACGCCTATGACAGTCCCTAGCATTACACTTTCGAAACTTGGGAACTTGAGAAGGGTCAGCCATTTTGAATTAGTCAAGGGAAAATTCCAAAAAACGATCTAAGTCATCAACAATTAATCCGATTCAAAAAAGAGTTCAAGGATTTATTTGAAGAAAAACACCTGTACTGCGAAAGCTCAAACCAAATTAAAGTACTTCACCAAATATGATGGGAAAAACTCCAGGTTCAACAGCGAGTAAAGTATGTCTTGTCGACACGTCGACAGAGAAGAAATTGAAGGTTTTGTTTACATCGAGAGTGGTATCTGGCCGACAGTTGGCGCTGGTGGGCACACCCGCAACCTGCATAGCGATCGCTGGCGAGTTTTTTATGTATGTGTCTGTCGAGCAACAGAGTTGCAGCTATTATATATTCACCGGCTAAGTTAAATATTTAAAAATACTTCATAACCTCACTTTAATCTAATAGAATTAAGTAGGCTAATAAAATTTATTAACCTAAACCAAAAGGCACAGTAAAACACGCCATTAAAACCAAAGAAAATATGAAAGGGGAAGTTGTCTATAAAGTAAATAATTTTTTTCGTTCATATGGCTAAACTTCAAAACAGACAAAAGATATGAAGTATTGCACGGACCAAAATGTATATTTCCCTAAAATTTAAGCAGTACATCCATTCTATTACAAGAACAATGAAGACTGGTATCAGTATTTATAATATACTTTTATGCAAATAAGTCATACTAGCATACGACATATGATTAGTAAATTAAAATAAGGTACGTACTAGATCATATTTGATAAGTGGATAAAGTAAAAATATTGAAGATTCTGTCAGAAAATCCTTTAAAGATTTGTTTCCAATATACACTATACTGATACATTATGGGATGAAAACATGACACTCAATTGTAATTGTTGTTTGGACACCATATAAGACACAACTTAATTTTGTGTAGCATATTCTCGGAGAAAAAAATATGCCCCTCTTTTCCCCTGACCTTCACATGCTTCCATACTAAAAAATATTTTGAAGCAACTAAACTACCGATAAGCCATGACGTCCTGATGGAAGGTTCCTTCAGTAGCTTCCTGAGGGTATATATGACTACGTAGTCATATATACCCTCAGGCAGCTACTGAAGGAACCTTCCATCAGGATGTCATGGCCATCTCACCCAAAATTAGATTTTTCGCTTCGCTCAAAATCCGTTATCTACTAGTGTGAGCCTAGCCTACCATTCCCTGTAATTTTAAATCTAGTCAGGATATATCAAAGAAATATTGTAATTAATGTGGTACTGTATAGTATAAAAAAATTGGTATTGTAAGGACAACTTATACAACTGTGCAAACATCTCCCTGTCTGATTAGCCTGAAAAATCACACACAAACCTAAATACAGCATTACTACCTCACATTTCTAGGGTTTAAGAAATTAGGCTAATATTACACCAATCCATACCTCATAAAATACCTTGACAGCTAAATGTCTCTTAGCCAGCCAATAATATCTATGTCTCTTCTCGTAAATTAAAGTTGATGTAACTTTGAATTTTAAACATATTTAAGATCTTTCATAAATTTCAAACAAAGAAAGTCAAATATAGAGTAAGCTACAATTATAGGGAGTGTATACTTTCTTGCAGACTGTGAATGCTCAATGCTATTACGTTGTGTTGGTGCCGCGTTAAAATAGCAAGGAGGCAAAATAGGGAAGCTAGAAAAAAAAAATGTTCAGTAGAAACCTAATGCTAATGCATAACTATTTGGGTTTATAACTGTTTACTTATGATATATAGTGAAATAATAAAAAGGCATTTGTACTAAAATATAAATGTTTTGTTGTTACTTTACATTGTATTTACTGAGACAAATGGATAGAGCTAATGATATGCAAAATGTAGTAAAAGTAAAACGACTCATGGACTGATGCAAAGTAATATGCGTTCAACACTTTACAACCACTTAAGCTATTCACTTGTTATGTAGGAAAGTTAAAAACATAAAATCGGCCATATGGGATGATGTATATATTGTTATTTTAGATAATAGTAACTGACAACTGCAAAGTTTAGTAGTAACTATATACTACACGTGATAAACGGCTTTCCTCTTGAATGAGACTTACAGCATAGCATATTTTACAGTTTTTAATATATTCTATCTATGTAATTTGCTTTATACCTTGGTAATGAGTTGAAGATGAATCTCAAACTACAAAGTAAACTATAAGATCTAACTTTGTATAAAAGAGACAACTACTATAGTTTATGCTTACATCACAGAATGATTTTCTACGTCACAAAATCGTTGCTGTAGTCCGTAAGTGAAAGTTATATATTTGACCTCTGATTTATAAGTTGTATAGTGAAGAACTTTATATATCTATGTGAGGATGCATGTCCTATATACTGACAAATACATGGTATTATAGTCCCTTAATACTGTAGACTCACTAAAAAGGCTGCTATATGGATATCTTAGTGACATCAAATAACATTGCCAAAGTGGAGACATCTGATTACAGTTGGCCCAAATTATTTGCGGAGGTTAGGTAAAAGAGACAAGCGCGAAGATTGAGGATCACTGAATACTTGCTGCCCAAGGATGGGTCAACTTATAACCTACCAACTCACTGACCATTGCCCACCTGCGGTTGACTTACACACTGTACTGCATCACATTTTTTTTTCATGTGCTACCTATCATGGTATTTTAGTTCATACGGCTTTTCAGAGGTAATTGCCTTTTTCTTTTTAAAGAAATCTAACAAAAAATAAGGGAAGAACATGAAATATGTTCCCGCCATAATTTCCAGTCCCCTGCATTTTGTTGATTATCTATCCGTAGTCAGCATGCAAAAAAAAGAAGAAAAAAAAGTTGACTGCTGCCAGTGAAGGTTTATAACCTCAGGCACCCGAAGGAAAAATGACAATAATTAAAGTTCCTCAGTAAATGATGAATGTAGTCTGGTAGGTTCTCAAAAGTGATGTTACTGCGATATAAACATACATTCAATAATTAAGGCAAGCCACATTTCTTCAAAAAATTAGCAAAACCAATTTATTTCAACTTTTAATGAAAAGAAATTGTGTATCAGAAAAATCCCTCAACTTTAAGAATGCCCCAAGAGAAAAATTATTCAGAAGAGAAATTTCATACTTTTAAACATTACTAGCAACATCAATGTAAGCAAAATATCTCAAAATAGAATCTGGAGACCAATTTTTCTACTTAGTAACTCAGAGCATTCATCTTTCCTCTTTGTAATTTTAAATATCACAAATCAAATTTACTGTTTACAAAAGCACTCAGGTCAAGAAAAAGAACACATCAGTGAAGGCACCAGTACAGTATTAATCGAGACATAGAAAACTGAAGATCACCAGATTCAGTTAACATTCTTTGGCTCAAAGCAGTCCATATTTCAAACATGCATCTATTACTTAGCAAAGTTGGTAATTTCATACAATGTCAATAACAAATAAAATGGTTTGTGAAATCAACATTTATACAAAATTGCTGTAAATGTATACATTTGGACATGGACAGACTGGCCCACAGTATTTCATAAGTGTTTAACTCTCTACACTTCATCATTTGATTATAACAGAGTACACCACTGTTTGTATAGCAACTGTATAAAATGTTCAGACAAGAACAAAGTTACGCTTCAAGCTAATCAGAAACATTAATCAATACTACTTAGAAAAGAAATTGAGTAATTTGATTAATGAATGGTCCTATGTATATAATGAATATGGTAATCCCCCCCCCCCCCAAAAAAAAAAAGAGAACTATAGTTTTTCCAAAGAATAATTCACAGAATATGTTCAATCTACAATGGCCATGCCACAAACCTTTACATATTAAGAAGGTTTTGTGATACATTTTTTATATGGTTCACAACATATTACCTAAAAGTATTTACCTGGTAATTAAAAATTTATAGATATAAATAATATCAAGTACCAATGAGGATAGCCCTGTCCTCTAAACAGTACCTGTATATGGATTAGTTCCCTGATCCAAGAGCTTACATAAGTACTAAATTTCAATGAATCTCATTACTTTTCCTTTTTCTACCTTTGTGATTTCTGTTTTATTCCTTATTCTATGTGAATATTTTACTGATCTGAATAGCATTGAATATAATAACAGATTATAACATGACCTTTCTGATCTCCTTCAAAGTACCCATCTCTATACTCATTTCTTCATGTACTTGGGAGGAATTTCTCCATGCTATTTACAACATATCTTACACCAAACACGGTCTTTCTAAGAACACTTATTGTAAATCATGAGCCTACAGTATTATATCTCAGTAATATGAAAAGAAAAAACAAAATACTTCAAAACAATTCACTAAAAATATTTCATGAACCAAGTGTAATGTCCTTGGGTTTATTTACCAATGAAAAGTGCATGAACACTTTCAATTCTGAGATAATAATTTAGCCATCTCAGTAATAAGACTTGGTTTAGTAGCATTATTATAACACGTATTCTGCAAAATGACCCACTTATGGTATTCTGCATGTGTTTCAAAGATATAATGTATATCACAAACAGATATTACAGCAAAAAGAGGTGCTTACATATCCAGAAATAGGGTTAAGAAATCTAAATTTCTTTGTCATTGAGATCCATGCAATACTTAACTTTCCTCTTATCACTCTTTTTTTATTGAAATTCACAGAATGCAGATAACCTTTTCCATTTGAAAATAACGAAAAGTGTAAGCCTTAATCTTTCTTTTCATTCCAAGTTGAGAAAAAAATATGCTGAAACACTAGATTCATATGAAAATTATTAAGTTCCTCTACATATACAGTAGTAAATTTAGATAATTGTATTTGCAGAAATCAAACTAGAAAGTTTAAGTTATGGTCTAGAAAATACTTACCAATTTCCAATATTAGTGTGAGCTTTTGTGACAACATACAGTAATACACTAGATTATTTAAGGAATTCATAAAACATGTCCTCTTTATCAAAAGAAAATACATTCAGCTATTGCTGAACACAGACAGGAAACTAAAACAAAAATAAGAATTACACATTTCTAGAGATTCTAGATAAAAACAGGGCATTTTCTATCTAAAAACAATTACTGTACACTGTACTTAACTGTTTATCTCAAGAACAATGTTTTCTTGTACACGTTTCTTTTAGCAATGAATAACCCGACAAATAATTCTCAAAATATTAAAATTGACAAGATTTTTATTTTCAAGGTGGACTGTATATACAAATGTACATTTTGTTAAAATTTTATTTCCAGTTCAGAATAACTATAACGTCAGATCTTGCCATCTTGAGTTGCTGTTGTACATAAAAACTTAAAATATTCAACATAAACATATAAAAAAATTACACTCACTGATTATCTAATATAAAGCTATAATGAGGTTAAAAAAACTATGAAAAAAGTGTCTTTGATGAAGGGAAAACCTATTTTTGGGGTGGTGCTGTGTGGTCTCCAAGAACTTCCCTGTAAAAGGCTATAACCGTGAATCCAATTTGATATAAATTACCAAAAAAAATACTGTCTTCCCTGTTCTAGGAAGTGTTTTAATGTGCAGAACACACACTCAGTGTGTTTGAGGGAGACCCACGAGTTCAAGTGTTACTGAACTCCTCAAAACATCTCCGATGGTGAAATTATCTGGGAAATTCCCAAGACTGGTAGGACCTTGAGCAGGATCAACCATAGGAGGAGCAGATTGAAGACTCAACTTTCTTTACAATACGCAAAACAGTAACTTGCCTAGCAGAAACCTGGGTTGGAGCCAACCTAGCAAGGTGACCAAACCACAGGGTATCACTCAAAGGATTCCTTCCGAGGATGACTGAAGTCTCCTCCGAAGATCCCAAAGTTGGCCTAATCTTCAGGGTTTAAATCCTCCTCCAAACCAAAATCTGTAATCTTGGATAGCAGCCTAGTTAAACATTACCCCTCTACCAAAGCCCCTAACTGCATAATCTAATGCTGTTGAGCCCATAGTTCCTTACTGGGTAAATACTCAGTGAAACTCAAGATCTTGGTGAATCCTTTCACACACACACACACACACAAAGTAGATTAGTGACACTTCTTCTCAAGCCTGCCGCTGGCGGATCCTTATTCCAGGCGGAATGAATCCACTGCAAGGAGGCAGAACACTTTACAATTTCCAAAGCACTCCTCCAGGAGGCAAAACAATCCCTATGATAGTGACCCCGGTGGTTTGTGACACTGCTAAGGTTAAGCAGATCATCACATTCACTTTGGTTACATATAACCTTCATTTCATTCATCTATAAAAAATTTGTATTTGAATAAATTTATTTTACAGGTAAATGTTGATTAAACTGGGCTTCTCAAGAAGATGCAATATGAACATCAGGCAATGTTGGTAAAAAAATTTACGGCAAGGGATTATACTTACAAAATATTTGATAATAATAAATGGGGAATTAAGTTCATAAAACCGGTAATGATGATGACAAAAATAAAACCCCTTCAAGCTGTCAAGAAAGCCTGGGAATGAAAGGCCACTTACATCATACAAGTTGATCGCTTAAACAAACAAAACAAGCTATCGAAGGAAATCTTGAAGAGTCAATTAGTCTCCCAACTACATTATCGGTATGACTAAGAATAGTAGATGCCTAATCATATCTTGATTCTTGATACTTATCAGTAGACAAAGATCTCTCACTTAACCCTTTTACCCCCAGGCTATTTGGAAATTTCCAACCCTTAACCCCAGGGGGTTATTTTTTTCCCCAGCACATTTTGCAGTATATTTTTTTCAAATTGCTCTAACAGCCTTAATTTTTGTCATAGAGAGGTCAGGTTGGTCTCATTCTCTTGGAAAATGCCTGAATTTTCTCAAAATATTATAAAAAATATGAAAAAAAAAAATTATAGCATTTTTTTTGCAAGGACGTACCGGTACGTCAATGGGGGTAAAGGGATGGCTTTTGTGAAACGTACCAGTACGTCCATTGGGGGTAAAAGGGTTAACAGAGCTGAAAAATACAAATTTAACTTTTTGGCAGCTGAGAGAAAGATGGCAGTTTGGTGCAAATTAGTGAGCAAGTAGCAGTTTCCAATAATGCATTAATGTAGTTTGATTCTCGGTGATGACATATCATCAGCTGCCAGATGATTTGAACATTAGAGGTGCTGTGATGAGTTCAATAGCATTTGAACTTGTGAATCCCCTTATACACAATGATTCTGTACTTTTCCCATTAACACATTGGCCCGTGAGCAGGAAGACAATAATCCCTATTCTGGCCTGTGAGACCACACAGTACATTAACCCTAAAAACCAATTTGACAAGAATTAATCATACTTCAAGAACACAGTCTTCTTCAATAAAGAGGCTGTCATGATTGGCCTACTATGAATTTATTACTACTTTATTTCCAGTTGCAAAGCTATATCCAAGGACTGAGTGGATTTATTAATCACAACATAGCAATTTATAAAGTAATACTGTACTTATTTTTCCTAGTTCTAAATGCCTGAGTCATTTAATTAGATGATGTCTTCATTCATGAGCTGGAAAGGCCATTGAATCATTAATGAGGTAATTGCAGTAGTTAACAGGTAGGCAAGGAGAAGCCTCCTATCTGCCTGACAGAGTAAAGTCACTCTAGATCTTTGGCCTCAAATCTGATAGGGGTGGTTGAGATGGGAAGTGTAAATTAAAAGCGTCAAATTTGTATCCGAAGCATATACAAGCCTTTTATTCTTTAATTAGGAGACTCGCTCTAGGTGGGAGGCAGTCCCCTAGTATCAGACTGGAAGGTTCTTTTCTTTTCAGAACATATTACACTTACTAGTCCTGTACAGCAGAAAGGAAATTGACTCTAATAAGCTCCTAATAGCTTCAAAGAGATGTAAAAGCTGTAAGGACCTAGGCTAGTAGTGACTTCAAGATGAAGTCAGTACTAAGGCCATGTAAGTGTCAAACTAGATCTATCCAGAGAAATGTGAATGGCAGGACACTGACCTGTCTTTCCCCTTTCAAGGAAGATAGAGGAGTTGTCAGAAGTGCACTCTGATGCTTAACCAACAAGTGTGCGGCAGTTTTGGCTTCTGCAGCCTCTTGATAGAACACCGAACTGTGTCTGGATGATTCTTTCCTGTTCCTGGTAGGGCTAAAGACAAGGCTGCTACACTCGAATGCACGATGCCCGATCTAAAGTAGCACTGGAGGGGTCTCAAGAACATCAGGCATTTTCATGTAACTTCACATAGGAGGCATCCAAACTCTAACGAAAAGTTTCTTCAACACAGGGAGATGCGGAAGTACACAATTTTCTAAAAATGCTATGGCCAGTCACACAAATCAATGATTCCATGAGTAGAGAGTACCCAAGAAGTGTCTCTCTTAAGACCTACCCAAAGAAAGAGCAAAACAGGATACCCTTCAAGAGCAGACACGTTCCCTCTTAAATGGACAGTGTGGTATTTAGTTCCTGGAGGGACCATTATCTGCTATTGGTATGTAAGAGACATCTGTCATTTTGGCTAATGGTCAGGTGACCAAGCCCAAGGGAAACAGCCATTGTAGTAAGCTCAGTCCCTTTACTGTAGGGGTAGAGTGACTTCCAACAAGCAGCTATTACACTAGGCTCGTACTCCACTTGATGAATCCCAGCAGGAACTTAGAGGATGCGTAAGACATTTCACCTTAATTTGACTTACAGAGCCAATGTCGGGTCTCAGAAGGGACTATTCACCAGTTTAAAAAAAAAAAAAAAAAAAAAAGGTAGCTGCCAGAGACCCAGATATACTGGTCCAATACTTTGACATGGAGAGGAAGAGCAGCTTCCTAAGGGCCAGGATATTCTTCATGTCCCTACTGGAACAATGACGGTGCTGCCATAGAGGAATTATGGTCTATGTGACTGATAATGAATGTGTTCCCATGGGAGAGAAAGCTATATGAACTTCCTCTGCAATAAGCCAAATCACTAAACTGGGGCTTTGTAACAATAGGAGCAAGCACTGGGAACATTCACCAATACTGCACTACACGGTGGTCACTACCCACATACTAATGGCACCAACTGAGGAAAAGATGTACAGTATCGGGTATACAGTATTGGGTGACACTCAGTCAGAAACAAGTGTCTCCCTCTTAAAGGGATAACACCACAAAGCGAGTCATGATTTCAACCTCTTTCATAGGAAGATTGTGAATGAGACTCTTAAGAGGTGGCGGGGTAGGGACTATGGAAAGTCATGCCCCTCAAAAAACGGAACATAAAACATCGAGATTTGAAAGGGTTGTATCCTTACATGAACAAAATCCCCTTTACCATGCATTTTACCTTTTCAGGCACTTCCTATGCACAAGCAATACTGCACAAAAAAAAACCAACCCTTTATAATCCAAAGTAAGAGAAGATTTGACAGTCAAAAGACAGCAGATACAGTACATTACTGGATGAGACCGAAGATAAACGTGGGTTGACACTGTCAAGCATATACTGTAGGTATCTTCCTTCATCTACCTGCTGTTAACTGACATAACTAAGATGATAACAATTCAACGGCAGTTCCCTCTCGTGATGAAGACATCAAATTAAAGGACAAAATGTTTGTATCCACAAAGGAACAAACAGACATTACTGTACTAAAGAATCTAAAAATAAGTGTCAGCAATTGAAGTGCTCTTTGATTGGTATCATATGTCAGTACAGCAAAGGAAGGAAAGTAGTAAAGAGACACCAGCTGAATAATAAAACTTCCAAAAATAAGATAACGCTTAATTACAGAAGTTTGCCTAATTTGTAAAGGCCAATACTGTAATGAGACATATCGTCTTCACTGGCTTATTGACCTTAAATCATGAATTAATTATAACTCAAACTCTAAGTAAAAGAGCGGAAAACCGAGATAAGGAAAAAAAAACACCTTGTATTTATGAGTGAAATTCTTCATATTTTCTAGTCACAAATTTTGAATTAAGAATTTTCAAGATGATTATGAACAAAACTCAGGACAAAATAAGTTCACACAGGCATTCTACTATAAAAAAAAAAAGTTGTAAAATACGATTCAACAAGGAAGTCTGTGATGAATAGGCGACTTATCAAATTCACCAGTAATATATTGTACTATATACCCCTCTATTTTACCTCGAGTTAGAACAAATATATGATTCCACTGTGGTAAAACTAGTATCACCTAAAATAGAGAAAAAATAGTCACACACGTCAACTAAAATGTATGGCCAGTACCAGTACATGTTTTCTTAAAAAGAATTCTTAAATTGTTTAGGGCTCTATAAAACTAGGAGATAATTATCAGTTTTAATATTACTCAGAAAAATTTCATAAAAACATTTCCCTTATACCTTGACCCCCTAACATAATCTAAAATGAAACAAGTACAGATAGTTGCAGCCTTAGGACAACATTAGGTTCAAACAATCCAGTCATTATACAATTTGGATGTAAGAAACTGCTATAAAGAATTTTGCTAACCATATTTAGTGATAAGTCAAAGTCTGTAAATCTTATGTTAGTTTTGCTGTAGCACATTTGATAACCTCTATCCTGTGTGAGAGAGAGAGAGAGAGAGAGAGAGAGAGAGAGAGAGAGAGAGAGAGAGAGAGATTGCATAAAAATTTATATATGGTGATGAACAAAATGGCTGTGTAAACAAGGTTTTCTCTCAGACTTCACAATTCTAATATATAATTCTTCTTGAATACTGTACAAGCATTTGTGTGGAGAAATTATACCCAATGTGAATGGAGAGGTGGGTAAAAACTTAATTAAATTGCAGGTAAATATCTAAATAAAATTTAATTCCAGAATTAGGATTTTAATTTATAAATTAATAAATCTAAACTTTTCTGAAACCTTAGGAAGGGCTATGATATAGATCAGATATTTCGATGATGTGGTTGTTATTAGTCATTGTTTATCATAATCATGGATCGATATACAACAGGTAAAGTATAATCTAAGTAATAAAGAAATTCTAAAATATTTACACTGCTTCAATACAACTGACCTCTAAATTTAAGACTACTTAAGTAGTTTAAATAACTCCTATGGTAGATTCAGAGTATAACTCTAAAATCTTATTCATAATCTTAAGAAATATTTTCTTAAATATATTTCTTTAAATTCAATTATTTATTTTTGAATAGTCTGTAAATTTGATTGTTCATGATCATTAACTAGTTTCCTAACAACAAAGTTTATTGAAATTTACTTTGTTTGGTAATTTTCGAGAAAGGTGACATGCTACCTAAACGTAATACATCACGTAAACCCAACTCTTACCTGTACATGATATCCCATAAGGTAGTGTAACACCAACACTTGGCTATATGCCTATACATTGTTTGTACCACCTGCTCATGTAGTCAAGTTAAAAGAAACTGGTATGCAAAGGGCTTTAAGCACCCTACCTTTATTCAAAACAAGAACTCCATATACTAATCCTTTCTTGATAGGCTAGAAATGGTCCTCAGGAATTAATGTGCTAGAGAGTTATACTGTTCTAAATGTACTTTACTATAACTCAGGAGCTCAACATCATAAGAAGGATGTTGTCATACAGAATTTGGCCCGACAGCTTCCGTATGTGAATCAACTTTGTTCTGTCCACGTCCTATCAAAAGACAAGATATGAATTCCTCTTTATTTTCCCTCTTTAAAGAGGTTAATACGAACCACCTTGTCTGAAACAGGTACATGCATTGAATAGCTACCTGTCCTGAAGAAAGAACATTAGTAGCTACAGGTATATGTTCCATATAGGAGCTCAGCAAAGCTTAATCCACTAAATAAGGTATGCAATGTATTTGGAATCTCAAAAGTGCCATTTTCAGGCAATAAAGGAGATTCTAAAACATAAAATTCAGATCAAAACTGCTTACAAGTTATCTAGACCAACCCCTTCTATAATTGAATATACAAACTATTCCCCTCTCCTACGTTGACAGACAGAGCCTGAGGAGAGGCAGGGGCAAGAGAATGCAAAGCCAAGGAAATAATCAGTTTCCCAAACTAAGGCCTCTTCCTTTTTACTTCTTTTAAGTTCCTTGTCCTCTGTTTTCAGCCAAAAGCAGATATGAGTATTCAAATTGGAAGGCTTTTCATATGATCCTCTCGTGTAGTTACACTGCTTTCATAGACAGTAGTCTACTGTAAACACTTTACCCTCTATACAAAACTTTAGCTTTACAGATTACGAAGACGTACCTCTATTATTGTTTAAAAGAATAGGGAACATAAGTAAACAAGCAAAGATTTTGCAATTAAAAAAAATAATTGCAGAGTCTGGGAGATGTTTACACAACCACTATATTTACCAGAAGCTCTTTCCAGCAGTAAGAAAGGGATTTAAACATATGATAATTAGTTTTTTCTTTTGCCCAAAGCTCTTCAGTAAAAAATTGAATAACCCAAATTCTAGGAAATTTTCATTGAAATTATTATTGATTAGTATAAAATGTCTAATGTTGTATGAAATACATTATATTTTTATTCATTTAGCACTGCACGTAATGTTTAGTTAAATAATTATTTAACTAATTTCATAATCTTTTCCTATTACTTTCCACTTATTCTAAGTCTTACTGAGACCGAGAGTTTGATGTAAGAGGGAGTGTGTGTGAAATGCTTGAGTTGACAGACTGCAAGGCAGTAACTATCATATGGTAATCTAGATCTTCACTCATGTTGCTAGGTAGAAAAAATTTCACATTTATTTTCGTATCTAATCTTTTTGCTTCTTTCCTGTATGTGCATGTGGTCATAAGTCCATATCTATCTACTGTACATCTTACAAGCAAATTAAACTACCAACACAAATGTTTTAAAAAAGAATTTACGACTTTGCTGCTCAACACTGCAACAATTTATTTTTTCTAATCAATACAAATAAAAATTTCGCAACAAAAATCAAAATTTAGTCCGGGAAAATATTTTCTGCATTAACTCATCTATAACAAGAAATGATTGAAGATGAAAAATATTTATGAAGACAAACATAAACAGAGTTAACAGATATTAACATGGAAGCAATGACAAGTATTGCTACATAGATCAATAATTAAAATTTTGATAAAAGCTCATGAGCACACTTCATAAATTATTCTAAAAATATGATGCTTCAATTCATATCTGCTCGACCTATCTTTGATAGGAAAGCAAAACCTAAAAAGGGATAAAAAATACCAGTACAGCTACAAAGACATATTGAATATCAAGACTGAAATCACTCTAAGGTATAACAAGCCACCTCAACCCTTGCTATCACAATACCATTATATCATGTAAAATAACGGATATTTAATAATAAGATTTATCATTTCTATACTCACCTGATGCTCATATTGCTTTGTTCTCGAAGCTGAATCTACATTGATGCTACAACAAAAAACTAATTTTCTTCCCTTCAAGAGGCTTACGTCTCTCGCCCACCAAAGTGGCATCTGGTGACTAAAAGCATCAACTATGATGGGGTTTGGCTATAACCTGACATGTCTTCAGTCTTGAAGTCAATACTAATAACCTAGCCTCTTGACATCATGAGTTAGTAAGAAGGGTGGGCATGCATAAAAATATCAGTTGAGTACAGTATAGAAGTAATAAATTTTATCACCAAAATTCTATTTCTATGAATCTCCCCTGAGGTTTATATTCCTGACTTACACACCATGATAGAAGTTGACTAAGAAGAAAAGATAGGAAATTTAATTTTAAAATAACAATAATTTCATATGGTAAGCCTACTAGTCTATTGCTTTGTGCCAAATTGCTACAACTAGTCACAGCTTGATGCTCCAGACTGTTTCTGAATACCTCTATTTTATCTATTACTTGAATATATACTTTACTCATCATCATGCTTTGCAAATATGAAAAAATCACTTTCATAAAATCAAAGAAAACCCAACTTTTATCACACCACATCCTTGTTAGCTACTACAGCACCCTCTTGCATGAGGGTACACTCAGATAATGGCATGGTTACGTAATATTTGGAAATCAAATCACCTTAAATTACGTATAAAAATCAGGCTATATATCAGTTTAGTGAGATCAGTGTTACTGTATGGACATGATTTGTGTTATGACAATGAAACAGTATTCAAAAGGTTTTGTAGATTTGAGAACAAAGCCCTTAGAAGAATATTGGGAGTGAAATGGCAGGACAGGATTAGAAATGACAGTGCCATATATGGATGAGATCATGGTGAGGGGTAGATAGAGATGGAGATGGTTTGGGCATGCTCTTTGCACTCCCCAAGAGAGATTAGGTCACCAAACATTTGATTGGGTTCCAGTAGGCACTAGAAGAGTTGGAAGTCCCAGGCCTACATGGCTGAGGACTATGAAGTATGAAGTAGGAGATGATGAATGAAGAAGTATTGATTTAAAAGCTCAGTATAGAGATGACTGCAGAAATCTAACCGAGGCCCTTTGCATCAAAAGGCGTGGGAAGAGATGATGATGACACAGTGAACAGGAGATTCATTGATGCTGTAATGGTAACAAATGTCTGCACATCTCCTCCCAGCCTTAAGCATGTTGAGGAGTTTCATCTTTTCAGGGATAGTTAGCATTTTCCTTTGGAGCTTGTGCTCACTGCCAGAAGGCTTAGAAGATACAGGATGTTTGGTTGGCATCATAGGGCTTGAAAGCAATTCCTAATTTTACACAAATATGAAAATAAACACCACACAGCACAGAAGAACATGTGGAGTGATGCCACATACATATGCATAAAAACAAACCAGATAAGGTGATATGCTAAATACTGCAGTTGGCTTCAGAATGATCCTGTGGTTGAATGCCCGATCAGTGGCCAGAATATTGAACAACATGCTCTGATTGCTCGTGTCTCCTCTACCAGCCAATAGTGTGACATAAACGAAATCCTCTGAATCATCTGGGCAAGCTAGGCCACACTCCTATGCTTCCCAAGTTTCATTTTCCAAACAGTTGTGCGATTTTTTGTATCACCTTACTGACTGGTGAACTAGTACCACCAAACAAAGCTTGAACTGTTAGACTAGTGTTCAAAACTGGATATAGGTAAGCATATTTATGTTTTGAATAAATAATTACTGGACTTCTCAGCTTGTATAGTACAAATGAAACTAAAGAGGTCAAGTGCGTATTATAAAGCTCATTATTATCTGGACCCACAAACTTGTTAAGGCTATCTCTTGTTAATGGTCAACGGCACATAATTCAGCAAATGCAGGAATTTTAGCATTCCAGCTACTAAATCAGTTCTCAGTCTCAGAATCCAATGGAGCATAGGTGGTTGCACTTACTGATTAAACTACAAAAAAGCAAACGTTATGCAGTAGATTCTAAAGTAGTGTAGACTGCATGGCTGTAGTAGATGACCTTGACTCTGTCATTGGAAGTGCTCCAGCAAAACCCTTATTGACTGGTGCACTAAAACTACCAGTCAAAACTTGGAGGAGTTGGACTAAGGTTCAAAATTGGGTAGGTTAGGCTAGTGTTTTGGCTGAATTCTCATTAATGATTAAGGACTAGATAATGGCTGGTATGGCACTTCGTTCCTCACCCATACTATGATCCAGTAGCCTAATCTTCTCAGGATATTCTCCTGAACTAAAAGTTAGTTTTCTTTTATGTTTGGAACTTCCAATATTCACACCATTATATAGTTAATAAGTGGTTAATTATGAAGATCTACTTCAGCCACTATCTCAGAGCTGGTCGTTCAAACATCCGAACTGAATTGAAAAACAGCAAAGGATAAGCAAATATAAAAATCTATGGTCCACAGTCTTCTTTGAATTTTCCCAGAACTAAATACAAACAAAGCAAAATTAGTAAAGGAGGATACTACATGTTAGTATACTTTATATTTCAACACCCAAAGCAGTCAGCTATCAGCTGAACAAAACTTAAGAAAGACTGTTAGCAAACAACCTCCCTCCAAACATAGAAACAAATTATGCTCACAAAGCCAAGAGAACTATAATCACCAACATGCAATGCAATTCCTGAAGAAGACATCCCAATTAAAAATTGAATAAAATGAAACCTCAAAAGAAAACACACCATTTCAATTATTTCTAAAATCTGGAGCAGGAATAATTACAAGTCGACCGTGAGACACCAAAGCGGCAAGAAGACTGACGACACCGTGGCTGTTGCCATTAATCAACAGATGATACTTTGGTGGACGAGAGGCGTAATTCTCTTTAAGGTAATAATTCAATAAATTTTTAGATTTCTTAGGTAACATTGAAATAACGTCAGAATCACAAATAAAGCAATATAGACATCAGGGGAGATTCAAAAAAATAATTAGCCTTTAATGCAGGAAGCCATGATTTTTTTTTTCTTTTTTTTTTAAACTAGTATCTGCATTCTTGCTTGCCATCTATCATTATCATAAATTACTTTACCAGACAGGAGGAAATTTTTACTCTCAACAATTATTATTGCTGAAATATAAGTTCAAGACATGAATGAATGAATGAATCACGTCACAAATTTGCTGCAAAAGATTAGCAGTGTTATCAAATAGAGCATGAAAACTTCAGTAAAAATTTTGAAGATTCAAATGAGGGGGGAATGGAAAATGGTAAAGAGGAAATGACAGAAAGTACTACACACCTCTAGGTGAAGAGATAATGTAATCTCACTATCTTACTAAGGTAAAAAATTATACTTAGAGAGATAGATCGAGTCACAACCCATTACTCTATGACACAACTGAAATAGTACATATGAGGCTGGTATGAAAGTATTGTGAGCACATACACTCTTATCCAACAAGTATCACATATGTAATGATCTCCCTCTACCATTCTGAACAAGAAATATTTTGCTTGGAGTTGGAAAAAGTATCAAACGTGTCTCTTAAGATTTCTCAATGATACAAAACTATAGTCAATTTCTTTTAGCGATGCAGATTTGCACCGACTCGCAACGGTGCCCTTTTAGCTCGGAAAAGTTTCCTGATTGCTGATTGGTTGAACAAGATAATTCTAACCAATCAGCGATCAGGAAACTTTTCCGAGCTAAAAGGGCACCGCTGCGAGTCGGTGCAAATATGACTCGCTAAAAGAAATGGACTATAGTTTATAGGATGCTCTGGAAATAGCTGTGAGAAGTGATGACAATCAAGGTGGTATTCTTAACAGACTTGTAAACCATCATCTTTAGGCACTATAAAGAGTGGTCGAGATTTATGGGAGACATTCCTGAGGGCATAAGACAATATTTCCAAGGTAATAGTAGTTAGCCACACATTGGCCTTGCTTCAAGATGTTCATGCTAGAGGAGAACTAAATGAAGGGATACCAAAGTATTGTGGGGCTACACTTCCGAACAAGACTAAAAACTAATAGAGTAATAAAACAATAAGATTTTTATCTCAATGACAATAAATGGCAAAATCATGATACAACAGCATGGATCTTCAAATGACACCTACGCTATGAAGTTTAAATCAATACCCTGATTTGGTAATTCTCTACAAATCTCATTCTTATTTACAGTACACAAATATGCCAAGAAGAAAATTATTGATAAAGTACAATGAAAAATGAATGGGTTTATCAGTTCCTATACAAGGGTACTAGAGCATGGTTTTGGCTTACTTGCATTAATTAGAAAGGAAAGATACACAATACAAACAAAATCTCCAACTATTTTTTTTTTCGCAGTATACCAACAATAATTTCCTGAATATAGTGATAAAAGAAGTTCATTTAAAGAAAGCTTCTCTTCTACAGGGAGCTTACCCTTACCCAGTACCCTCCAGATGACATACTGGCAATCATTTTGCTAATTTGATATGGTGTACTAGCTTTATCATCTTTACCAATGACAGATAAAACATATCGTCACCCTCATAAACTAACTGCCCAAGTCATTTTCTCCACTTGTTGGGAAATAAAAAAGAAAACCTCATTTCCTAATTCTTTATATCATTGTGGTGAGCTTCAATTAACAAATTCTTATTCACAAATTCTTCTATTAAGAATTTGTGAATTGAAACTCAAGACAATGATATAAAGAATTAGGAAATGAGAAGGTTTCTTTTTGATTTCCCAACAAGTGGAGAAAATGACTTAGGCAGTTAGTTTATGAGGGTGACGATATGTGAAATAATAAATTTGTATATGGAGGACAACTTTTTCACTCTTAGGCAAAAATTTCAAGACAAAAGAGATTGAGGCAACTAGAAAGGCAGAAGAGTAAAATATTCCACATGGCAAAATGTTATTACCGGCAAAATGTTATTACCGGCAAAATGTTATTACCAATGAGAAACTACATATTCATAACTATAAATATTCTAATCAAACTATTTGTCAGTGTTTTCTTATAAAAATAGTGAAATAAACATGACCACTCATTTTAACATAATCTAAATATTCAGCAAAGTCTAAAATCATAAACACTTTTTGAGAATAAGATACTATCATGTCACTTTATCACTACATCTAAACCAAAATTGAACATTCAAAATGTGTTATTATTGCACTAGATATTATATTATATACAACATATTTGGAATGGAAATCACTTCCATCACATGCATTCATACACTAACATATGTATCCTTTATGATATAAATAAAAAATATGATAAATCTTTCCAAGTTAGATCAAAATAAAACAATTACTCTGAAACTTCAGCAATAACAAAATTATTTAACTGACAAAATATGAATGATATTGGCAGTGCTGAATAAGAATATCTATGTAAACTCACAGTACTGAGTCCAGCCATGGCTAGGAGAACCCAGACGCAGAAGGCCTATAGAATGGTCATGTCCCGCAGAAACCAAATCTGTTACAGAGTTAAGGAGAAAACAAAATTTTCATTATGAATTTTGGTGACAGGAAAATTATAAAATTTGATGAACACCTTGCAACATATTTTGCACTGAGTCAAATGCTTCGTGCATAAACTACTACATCGCCATTCACAGGAATCCAATACAAATTATATTTGATTACGAGAATGGAAATTCTTTTCAAAAGGAGGAAGCCTCAAAAATTAAACTTTTCCTAAAAGGAAACTAAAAGTTTTAACAATATGAACCTAGTAATTAATATATTCTTAAACTGACCCACATAAAAAGGAACAAACAATTATTTTCTTTATAAAAAACAGAAGTAGACTGTCTTAAGAATTATAGAGGAAAATCTAGGGGGTTGTGAAAACCATGGATTCGAGAATGTCACCAAAAGTCCTCAGTTAGCTAAATGTTAAGGGGATGTGTTTGGGTGAACCACCTTCAAAATGGCTCGTCTAAGCAGACTGAATTAGCACGACAACCTTCTCGGACACTTGACCACTGAAACCACCTTCAAAATGGCTCGTCTAAGCAGACTGAATTAGCACGACAACCTTCTTGGACACTTGACCACTGATGGCCAAGTCCTGCAGATCATTTCCCTTGTGTCCTAAACATGTCTATTAAGAGACATTGTGGTTTACAAAAAGCCTGAATTCTTTTTATACACCTAAGAAGTAGGGAACTTGTAAAAGTCTAGATTCATGAGTAATTAGATGGAATCACCTGCTATGCTAAGGGAATCAGAATCAGATGACAAAAAACACCTATCATTGTTTTGTCAAGGCTAGTGTTTCCAGGTCATCCAACCAAATAGTGACCAGCCCCAACATTATGACTTCACTGATCTGCTAAAAAAACTGTTTTCCCTGTGGTGAGTGAAGTTACACACATAAAAAACACCCTGTAAAAGAGCAAAGGTGAATATGTACGGGCGACCTCACCCTTTCCAAACTTCTAGGCAAACTGATGAATGTAGTGTCTTAACCTCTCGGAAGCAATAGACTATTTGCTTAGCTTAAGTTTCCTTTAACTGCAATTTTCTTTATTTGATCAGTCCACATAACTCCTAGAGCAGTATCTTGTACCCCATTTGTTCCTCACAATAACCACTCAGAGAATGCTGTGCACTTAGCAACAATGGAAACCCGACCTCGTCAGAAAAATTTTGATCAAGAGGCTATTAATCATTTCCTTCAATACAGGATATAATATAACTATTTTGAATTTTCTCTTGCAATAATAAAACAGACTATACTGGATATAAAACAAAAGCCCGGTACTATAAAAAGCTGTCAAAACAAACTATGGTACTTAACATTGGAATGTGTGAAGATGGAGCTTCGGACATGACAAAATAAATCCACGATTGATAAAAAAGGTCGAGAGCACCACAAAAAAATTCACACTTAAGAGTCCAAAAAGAAGGAT